>NC_050176.1:24197202-24484131 GCF_008315115.2 Sander lucioperca
TGATTGGCTGTCTGTGACCACGTGACTGTGTGTCTGTGATTGGCTGTATGTGACTACATGACTGTGATTGGCTGTCCCTGACTCTCTCTGTGATTGGCTGTCCCTGACTATGTCTGTAATTGGCTGTCTAATTCTGTGACTGTGTGTCTATGATTGGCTGTCCCTGACTCTGTCTGTGATTGGCTGTCCCTGACTCTGTCTGTGATTGGCTGTCCCTGACTCTCTCTGTGATTGGCTGTCCCTGACTCTGTCTATGATTGGCTGTCCCTGACTCTGTCTGTGATTGGCTGTCCCTGACTCTGTCTGTGATTGGCTGTCTGACAGAGTCGTGCGGCCCATAAAGCGGGGATGGGTGTCGGAGTGGTGCTGCTGATCGTTGTGGTTTCGGCCGTCGTCTTCGTTGGATTTCACTTCTACAGACGCAGCAGCAACCCTTTCCACTTCCAGTACTTCAAGGTCAGTCCGTCCGTCCCGTTACAGTGTCAGGACGACAGATTATTAGGGTCAGAATAACTGGGGAAGCAAATGAGAAACATACGTATCTGACAGACACATCCTCATCTTTACGCCTCAGAAACCTGAGGTCATTTTTACAGTTCATTGTCCGTCCGGTTTTATTTTCTAAAAAGCTTACAAAGATCAACCCTGTTGTCTACAGTCAATCTATGAACATCATCTGTTTCAGGACAAACTGGGTTATTAGAATATTTGTGCTGCAGTGAAGTCACTTGAATGTAAAAAAAAGGTTATATGACCTTAAAAACGGAACATGAATCTCACAGATATGTATTGATATCACACACAGATCAATACAAGCTGAGTCTAAATCAGTTCCCATATGCATTAGGAGTCAAACTGTGAAAAAATACTCATTATAACTTATACAGTAGACTAAATATGTACATTTTTTCAAAAAAAGTCCAGACGCTTTTGCCCTCATGACATTCACTTATGCCAGTAATCAAAATAATAATAATGTCATATTTACTGAAATCACACACACAGCAATGTTCTCCTATATATTTGGAGTCATGCAGTGCAAAAATAAACATACTGAACATCATACTACATTATACTCCTCAGCTTTTAGCAGGAAAAATCGGTAAGAAGCTATGTTTTACGGTTATTAAATTATCTAAATATGAATCAGAGGTGCCGTTTTAGATCGTGGACGATTGTTTAGGTTTCTGAGGTTAAGCCTCGCGTCGTCTTCCCGTCGACCAGGCAGCTTGTTGTCCTCCTGGGTCAAAAATGAAAATTATCCCTTTTTAGATGCTTTTTCTTAAAGCAGCCATATTATGCTCATTTTCAGGTTCATAATTGTATTTTAGAGGTTGTACCAGAATAGGTTTACATGGTTTAATTTTCTAAAAACACCATATTGTTGTTGTACTGCACCGCTCTCTCTCACTGCTGCAGATCCTCTTTTCAGCTGGTCTCTGTTTTAGCTACAGAGTGAGACCTCTTTTCTTCTTCTTCTTCTGTACTATCTTTGATTGCACTGCACATGCCCAGTAGCTCAGATGTAGATCATGTCAGCTAGCTAGCTCCATAGACAGTAAAAGAAAGGCTGTTTCTACAACTTGGGTCAGTTACAAGGCAGGATTAGCTGGGAGACTTCTAAATGAGGGCGCACATGGAAGTAGTTCTTTTGTAGATTATGGTGAACTTGTGTGTGTTGTAGCAGTGCTTTGCTACTGAGAACGAGGTAGCATGCTAGCGTTAGCATGCTAGCGTTAGCATTAGCGTTAGCATGCTAACGCTACGAGCTAATGGTTGCGGTTAGCCTGCTCGTTTCGGTTTGTGACGTCACAAGCCGTGCCGATTTTGAACAGCTCACCCAGAGACTGAAGGCAGGACACATTCAGAAACCGTATCTCACTCTAAACAGCATGGATGGATTTTTTTCAAAGTTTGTATGTGTGTGGAAGCACCAGAGACACAAAATAACTCCCCAAATCCCAGAAAAAGTGATTTTTTCATAATATGGGCACTTTAAATGTTCAATGTGTTAACCTTTCCTGATGGCTTCGATTCCAACCGTGATCAGAAAACCAGCATGTGTGTGTGTTTGTGTGTGTGTGTGTGTGTGTGTGTGTGTGTGTGTGTGTGTGTGTGTGTGTGTGTGTGCAGACGGCTTGGCATCTTTAATCATGGAGTCGTTATTGTTGTAATCACTGATTGGTCCACAGCTCCGTCGGCTCTGCAGACATTAAATGTAAAGATGAGTGATGTTGTTAATGAAGGGAAACAGCTGCAGCATCAAGCTGTTCAATTCGTTTTTACGAGATTTTAAAGACTTTAAACGGAAAGTATAGTTGAGAGTTAAATCAGCAACAAAACAGACAAAAGTTTTGTGAGTTAAACGCTCCGTACGTGCTGAGCTTTTAAAAAAGAAAAACTTTTCAGAGTCAGTTAGCGTCCACTAAAAGTTCTGTTGTTGCTGCTGACAGACTCAGATTATTATTCTAAGTTTCTGACAACATTATGGGATGGATCCCTACAGAGATAGACCTTTTAGTTAAAGAGTAAGATCCTTTTAGTTTAAAGCAGCCATATTATGCTCATTTTCAGGTTCATAATTGTATTTTAAGGTTGTACCAGAATAGGTTTACATGGTTTAATTTTCAAAAAACACCATATTTTTGTTGTACTGCAGTTCTCTCTCTCACTGCTGCAGATCCTCTTTTCAGCTGGTCTCTGTTTTAGCTACAGAGTGAGACCTCTTTTCTTCTTCTTCTTCTGTACTATCTTTGATTGCACTGCACATGCCCAGTAGCTCAGATGTAGATCATGTCAGCTAGCTAGCTCCATAGACAGTAAAAGAAAGGCTGACTTCGGTCAGTTACAAGGCAGGATTAGCTGGGAGACTTCTAAATGAGGGCGCACATGGAAGTAGTTCTTTTGTAGATTATGGTGAACTTGTGTGTGTTGTAGCAGTGCTTTGCTACTGAGAACGAGGTAGCATGCTAGCGTTAGCATGCTAGCGTTAGCATTAGCGTTAGCATGCTAACGCTACGAGCTAATGGTTGCGGTTAGCCTGCTCGTTTCGGCTTGTGACGTCACAAGCCGTGCTGATTTTGACCAGCTCACCCAGAGACTGAAGGCAGGACACATTCAGAAACCGTATCTCACTCTAAACAGCATGGATGGATTTTTTTCAAAGTTTGTATGTGTGTGGAAGCACCAGAGACACAACATAACACCCCAAATCCCAGAAAAAGTGATTTTTTCATAATATGGGCACTTTAACATGAAACAGCCCCGAAATCACCATCACCAAACTACACCAGACTCCATGTAAATAATCAGGACTTTTAGTGTGTATAGAGCCAGCATATTTCCATCAGACTCCATGTAAATAATCAGTAATTTTAGCGTGTATAGAGTAGAGCCTGGATCGGGCCGAATTTTTCCGTCCGAGCCCGGCCCGAGCCCGACAGGCATTATGATACTTATGTCCGAGCCCGACACAGTTAAAATCTCGTTGGTTTTTTTCTCATCCTAATGACACATGTACGTTTGTTTGTGTGGAAATCTTTTATTAAGCAGCTGGAAGGCATTCGGAAATGTCAACAGATGAGCGCATCAGTGCACCCGGGGGAACAAGCGCACGTTAATCAGCTGTTTAATTTAAAATGTTCAATGTGTTAACCTTTCCTGATGGCTTCGATTCCGACCGTGATCAGAAAACCAGGGGAGACTGGTTACCTCCAGGGCCGACGGTATATAACATCGGGGTTAAAATCCTGTTTCTGGTGAGCAGATGAATGAACTTGGTTTTCAGTCTGGAGTTTATCTCGAACACCACACACACTGTGTACAAAACTTAAACTTATTCCACCAACTCTGCTCCGGTCACATCTACACGTCTGCTTCCTCTTTCTCCATCTCTCTTCTGCCCACTTTACACACACGCTGAGCTCTCTTAAAGGAGCCGCAGCACCATTTTACAACAAATGCCTTATCACGCTGATGTGACCGAGTAAATATCTGTCCGAACCCGGCCCGGCCCATCGGGACCCATCGGGCTCGGGTCGGGTATCCATGCCTTAGTGTGGAAGCACCAGAGACACAAAATAACACCCCAAATCCCAGAAAAAGTGATTTTTTCATAATATGGGCACTTTAATCTTTCTGGCGATTTCTTTTGAAAAAATTTTTGCGATTTTTTTTCCACTACCACCGGATTCACCACTAACATCAACGTATTACCACTAGTTTTACACCTTTTTTTGGAATTCATAATCAATAAACCTCATTTATATGAAATTATACCTAATTTTTGAGTTCAAAAAAGCTGAAATTGTGAACTATTTTGACAAATAGTTACGATTTTGTAGATAATCACAGACTCAATCACACTTCAGTCAGGAGACTGTTTAGAAAAGCGAGAGATTTCATTCAGTTTTTTCAAATGCTATAAAAATTTAATAAAACACCCCTTTTTTCAGGGGTCTCAAACTCGCGGCCCGGGGGCCAATTGAGGCCCGTAGGATGATATTTTGTGGCCCCCCTACTTGACATCGCGTTGTTCTGAAACGCACCTTTTTGCTGAGTCGTTGCGTGTGTCCAGCGCTGGCCACGCTTTTATTTTATCTTTTTATCACTTACGGGCTACCATAGCTAGTCTCGTGACAGCTTCCTGCGGCGTTTGGTGTCAACGGTTGTCAAGCTAGCCAACCGTGAAGTACCTGGGGAAGGATCAACGTTAGTCGCTTAGTAGAAACGTGTTCCAGAGTGACGGAAAATATCTGCCTTCACCCAGTTCCAGTCACGTCTCTCTCAAAACGTGCCGCGAAGAGAAAGGTTGGCGACGAGCTCAGGCAATTTCAGGGAAAGTGGGAGACGGAATATTTTTTCTATCGAGCACAGGAGCACCCCTACATGTCTGATACGCACAGAGAAAGTTGCGGTGTACAAGGAATATGACATCAGACGTCATTACTCAACTAGACATGCTGAGGAGTATACAACATACCAGGGAGAGGAGAGGAAGAACTTAAAAAATGTCTATTGAGGCAACAAGATTTATTTAAGAAAGCAAACAAAGAATACTTTTGTTGAATACTTGACGCGGCCCAGCCTGACCCACACTCTGCCTCGAGCGGCCCCCAGGTAAATGGAGTTTGAGACCCCTACCTTTTCTCTTTTTACAGCGTTTTGGGCGTCTTTTTCAACATTTCCGTTGCATTTCTCCTAACGTTTCTGTCGCTTTTTTGTGCCCTTTTTTTTGGCACTTTCTGACGATTAGTTTCCGAATAAATATTTTAATCATTTGACAGCACTAATAGATATATATATATATATATATATATATATATATATATATATATATATATATATATATATATATATATATATATATATATATATATATATAATGTAAATGTTAGCGCTGATGTTTTGCCTCTGACAGGAAGAGGAAGCTGAAGAAGAAGAAGCTCCAGCTGCAGTTGGCGGTCGCAGCATCTGTAACCCGGTTTATGAAGCCGCTCCAGAAACCGCTGAGTCACCCAACACTGCTGATGATGTGACGGTGAGTCAGCAGCTGAGTCATGCTTATTTTACAGAAACCTTCATCAGTTAATACAGAATGTTGTTTTTCAATGTAAAGATTACGCCAACCAGACTCCATGTAAATAATCAGTACATTTAACGTGTATAGAGCCAGCATATTTACACCAGATTCCATGTAAATAATCAGTACATTTAGCGTGTATAGAGCCAGCATATTTACACCAGACTCCATGTAAATAATCAGGACTTTTAGTGTGTATAGAGCCAGCATATCTCCACCAGACTCCACGTAAATAATCAGTACATTTAGCGTGTATAGAGCCAGCATATTTCCACCAGATTCCATGTAAATAATCAGGACTTTTAGCGTGTATAGAGCCAGCATATCTCCACCAGACTCCACGTAAATAATCAGGACTTTTAGCGTGTATAGAGCCAGCATATCTCCACCAGACTCCACGTAAATAATCAGAACTTTTAGCGTGTATAGAGCCAGCATATCTCCACATGTAAATGGGTGAATTAAGGGTTTATATCAACCAAACCAGAGTGGTGATTGTTGGAACAGTGGAAAGATGAACCAAGACGGCTTTTGAACGTTTTATTTAGTTTCTGTCCACTTTGAATGAAGTGTGTTTTATGATGATAAAAGTAGTGATTATTTACATGGAGTGTGTGTGTGTGTGTGTGTGTGTGTGTGTGTGTGTGTGTGTGTGTGTGTGTGTGTGTGTGTGTGTGTGTGTTTGTGTGTGTGTGTGTGTGTGTGTGTGTGTGTGTGTGTGTGTGTGTGTGTGTGTGTGTGTGTGTGTCTCTGTGTGTGTGTGTGTGTGTGTGTAACTGTATGTGTGTGTGACTGTATGTATGTGTGTCTCCTGGTTCTTCTACAAGGGTTCATGTCTAAATAAAGTGACTTTCCGTGACTGTCTGCAGGCCGAGGACAAACACGAGGTGGTGAACGGAGGATCGTACGACCTTCTGCACGACGGCTGAGCCCTCCGGACGCGTCCTACGACCGGCTCCATTTGGTTTCCTGCAGCTGTGTTCGCTCTCAGACTCTGACGGTTCATCTTCCTGGAAACTCAACTGCCTCCAAAACCAAGACACCAAGAAACCAAGAAACCCAAGATTCACGATGCAGATTTTTACAAACTCTGGAGCAGGGGTCACCAACGCAGTCCCCGCGGGCACCAGGTAGCCCCCAAGGACCACATGAGTAGCCCTCAGGCCTGTTCTAAAAATGAAAATTGAATATTGACATTATCTGTTTCCCACCTTGTTAAGTCATTGTTGATAATTATTGTGAGAAATCATTAATGTGATCAGTGTCTTCACATAGATGACATTAATCATTAATAATCATATATAACTAAAGGCAAACTGAGCAATTTTTTTTATTTCAGAAGAGCGTATCAAACTGGTAGCCCTTCGTATGACTCAGTACCCATGAAGTAGCTCTCAGCTTCTAAAAGGTTGGTGACCCCTGGTCTGGAGGTTTCATTCAAGAACGTAAAAGGACAATTAATGGTCAACGTTTCACCCCGTCAAAACAAAATGTATGGAGCTAAAAGAGTCTCAATAAAGATCAATGCACACACTACATTCACATATGCACACACAGGATTCATACATGCACACACAGGATACACAAATGCGCACAGAATTCACAAATACGCACACAAAATTTAAAAAGCACAGAAGATTCACAAATGCACACAAGATTCAGAAATGTATTTCTGATGCACACACAAATATATCTTGATTTACAAACTGCTTGCGGTCTGTGAACGTCGCCCCATTTGGCTCGACACACAAATGCCTTTTTTTAAACAGGGAATGTTCTGCAACCAATCAGATATCTCCCTTGTTTTAGCCAATCACAACAACGCACCCTACGTGGGGGATTGTTTACTTATAAGCCAATCACATGAACGCGTTCACACAGCGCTATATGAATGTGGTGTAGGAGTCATGAGGGGCTTTCCGACCGGAGGGATTTTTGCAGTTCTTAGAACTAAACGTTCCTAGAACACTTTTTTCATCGTGTTCCGACAGGAAAAATTTGGGGATTTTTAAGTTCCTCTGGCCTCAGTAGCGTACTTTTTTAGCTCCTACTTCAGAGCAGGGTCTTTTCCCTTTTCCATTTTCCTAGGTGTACTTGATTGGTCGAACTTATAAGTCCCGCCCACTGCCAACTCGGAACTTGCAGACGGAGCAACAACCAACAACGGGACATTTTTAACAATTTTCACCATCTTATTCATCACTAAATTCACTTCTGACAACATTTTAGGCGAGAAATCAACTATGTAGAGGTCAAATATTTTACGAAAATTGATGGCTAATTGCAAATTCTGTCCGACTGTGTGTCGGGAGTTCAGCGGCCGGTGCTGCCTGGGTTGCTGCCTCACCGCCCGGCCTGCTGGGAGGTAGATGGAGCTCCGTCACGTCTGGCAGCCCACGGCACTCCATAGCCGCGCAAAGTCACCGTTTTTTGGGTTAATGGACTACCAAACACCGCTGCCCTGACAGAGCTCCAGGGTCTGCAGCGCCTCTCTTCCTGCTAAATGGCCGCTGTGTGTGAGTGAGAGCGCGGTCAGCGAGCTTGTTACGCCAGCAATCTCTCACCACAGGTTCTAGTTAATCTTATAATGGATATGTGTGTTGAGTTATTTAAACGAACGATCATGGAAATAAACGCCTCTTGTCCGCTAGAGCCTGCGGCTGGATGGAGCTCTATCAATGACAGCTAGCTAGCCTCCTCTTAGACCTCTGAAACAAAGCCCCTAATGTTCACAAAAAAGCATTAAATTGAAATCGGACACCATAGTTAGCTTTATAAGACCTTGGGGTAGATGTTCTATAAGTGGCATGACGAAATTCAAACTGTAAATATACGAAAATTACGCCAAAAGTGTAGGAACGATCTTTCCCATAGGATTAAATGGGACACACAGCTAGCCTAGCTAGCAGCTCCTCCTAAGGAGACCCCTAATGTTCACAAAAATGCATTAAATTGAAATCGGACACCATAGTTAGCTTTATAAGACCTTGGGGTAGCTATTTTATAAATGACGTGACGAAATTCAAACTGTAAATATACGAAAGTTATGCCGGCAGCTGGCAGCCAGCCAGCTCCGGAGCTCCACGGAGCCCCGGTCGTCCAGTAACCGAGAAACGGTGACTTTCTCTGGGTGGAGTTTGCCGCTTTCTGGTCAGACTGTGTGGAGCTCCTAAAGTTGAGCAAAACATTACGTGAATCACTACGAGAATGGATGACTCCACCCACATTCATATAGCGCTGTGTGAACGCGTTCATGTGATTAGCTTATAAGTAAACAATCCCCCACGTGGGGTGCGTTCTTGTGATTGGCTAAAACAAGGAAGATATCTGATTGGTTGCAGAACATTCCCTGTTTAAAAAAAGGCATTTGTGTGTCGAGCCAAGTCAGGGCAGTCTCAAAATTCACACACAAATGCAGCGAAGTTCACAGACCGCAAGCAGTTTGTAAATCAAGATATATATATATTGTGTGTGCATCAGAAATACATTTCTGAATCTTGTGTGCATTTGTAAATGTTGTTTGCATTTATGAATTTTGTATGCATTTGTGAATCTTCTGTGCTTTTTAAATTTTGTCATACGCGGAGTTTGCGGGGGGGGGCAGGGGGAGCACTGCCCCCCCCCCTGGTGGCTGAAGCGGGTAATTGCATTGTTTCATGGCATGATCAGATATTTTATAAATATTTTAAATAACACAAAACAACTAAACTGTGGTAGGTAATACATCTGATGTCATATAGCCTAGGCCTACTGCTTTAGTAAAAAAAATATTTTTTCAGGGCTCTGGCTCTCCCCTGAGACTATTGTTGACACATACGCAGGACGCAAAAAATTAAAATTACTGTTGCACTAGTCTGGACATGTTACCGTGCCAACGTTGTAATAAAGGTTTCCTAAATGCCATGTATATACATTTGCTGTCAGCTTACTAATTGATTGCGCGTTTTGTGTAGATTTGGACTTTTATACGTTTTTATTCCACATTGTTTAAACGGTGAAGTGGATCTCCTGATCGCTGTGGATTACTTTTTTCCGTGTCACTGGATTACGGCAAAATACGGATCTTTTTTCTCAATGTGTCTTAATGGTTTATGGTGGTACTGCGCTTGGTTTCTGCGTTTGGAGAGGCATCTCAACAGACTGGAGGTCCAACTCTGATTGTTCACCGTTACATTTTAGTTGAATTTAAGTGTCGGGGCAGTTTGCCACCGTCTGTCTATTGCGTTCCAAGACAGCCGTGCCGCGATTGGATTTCATAAGGGCGAGTTGTTAAATTGTTAGAATGTAATTTAAAATCTTCTTTAAAAATAAACATATATGTTTAAATAGCATGTTTGTTTTGTCCATATGTGCTCGTGCTGTGTTCCCCAAGTGGTAGCCAGGTCTCAGCTTCTACAATGAGTTTTTTTTTTTTTTTTTTGCCCCCCCCTGGCTCGAATGTCAAACTCCGCCTATGAATTTTGTGTGTGCATGTATGAATCCTGTGTGTGCATATGTGAATGTAGCGTGTGCATTTATTGAGACTCTTTTAGCTCCATAAAAACGTACGTAATACATACAATCTTAGGCGCCGATACTGAGCAAACTACGTGTACCAGACTGCCAGTAGGCTACATTCATTTACAATTAAACATTGCAGTTGGTGCTAAGTGGAGCGTCGGTCATAGTGTGATTGGTTCAACACGAAATGGTCGTGAAGTGCTCAAGAGTTAATGTTTCTCATTTTAGGTAACTTTTACCAACTTTTTTTATGTTTAAGACCAACGGAAAGTCAACAAATTTGGAAATGTAAATGTGTCTTGGACGGAGAAAACGTGAAGACGATTAAGCTCGAAGGACAACTGGAAGATTTAAAAGTTAATTTTTTATCTGATAACAGAACAAACATATCGTCAGGACAGTTGACATTTTAAACTTCGTTGTTTTAGGTTTTTTTGCAGACTTAAAAAAAGTTACGTTGAATAATCATAACTGTGAATTTAAATGCTGAATAAAAAAGTCTCAAACTGTGCTTCATGCTTCTTATTTTAAGTCACTTTCACAAACTTTATCATTTTTCAGGATACATCTCCACTGATACGTTTTGGTTTATAAAGGAATATTTTCTGCTACGTTTCCCCCTCTCATTCCCCCTGCTCTGGCGTTTCCCCCCTCTCATTCCCCCTGCTCTGACGTTTCCCCCTCTCATTCCCCCTGCTCTGGTGTTTCCCCCTCTCATTCCCCCTGCTCTGGTGTTTCCCCCTCTCATTCCCCCTGCTCTGGCGTTTTCCCCTCTCGTTCCCCCTGCTCTGGCGTTTCCCCCTCTCATTCCCCCTGCTCTGACGTTTCCCCCTCTCGTTCCCCCTGCTCTGGTGTTCCCCCTCTCATTCCCCCTGCTCTGGTGTTCCCCCTCTCATTCCCCCTGCTCTGGCGTTTCCCCCTCTCATTCCCCCTGCTCTGACGTTTCCCCCTCTCGTTCCCCCTGCTCTGGTGTTCCCCCTCTCATTCCCCCTGCTCTGGTGTTCCCCCTCTCATTCCCCCTGCTCTGGCGTTTCCCCCTCTCATTCCCCCTGCTCTGGTGTTTCCCCCTCTCATTCCCCCTGCTCTGGTGTTTCCCCCTCTCATTCCCCCTGCTCTGGCGTTTTCCCCTCTCGTTCCCCCTGCTCTGGTGTTCCCCCTCTCATTCCCCCTGCTCTTAAGTGATATTTTAGTCCGTGTTATTATTCTCTCTAATTTCCATATTTAGCACCAAGTCAGTTTTATCGGAGCTTTAACTTTGAGTTTTTGTTTGAAATCTAAAATTCTGCAACTCTTATGTAACGTGACAGTCGAGGCAACGACTCCATTCCCTGATGAAGACTGTGCAATGAGGTTGAAAGCTCCAGAAGAGTTTACTAAGGGAACTTTGAGACGAGAGTTTAAAGAGCTCCGATGACAAAAAGCTTCCAGGTAAAAGACTTTATTTATATCAAACATTCAGACATCTTGAGTCGCCTCGGTGATCCATCGGTGGTACTAGACGGACGGTTTCTCGACGTCGCAGCTCACCACGCCAAAACAGGAAGTAGGCTCCGTGTTTGTGACACCCCAGCGGCGCTCCAGAGTCGCCCGGCAAACACAAACATCTTCATCTCAAACTGTATAAAATGAATAATATAAGAAAATAAACATGGAAACATGAAGACAAATACAAAATAATGTGCATAAAAATAATTATAAGCACTTTCATTCATTTCCACATTAATTTGTTATTTTCTATATTTATTTATTTATACATTATGAATCTATAAATTATATATAATGTATATAGAATTTATATGTAGTACTCTTTTTTGTATATTATATATACAAAAAGAGTATATATATATGCAGTACTTTTTGTTTTTGTTTTAAATTATTAAATTAAAAATTAAAAAATAAATAAACAATACACAGATAGAAATATTTGGAGTAAAAAATAAGATTTAAATGCAAAAAAAAATAAAAAAAATAAATAAAATAAAATAAAATAACATATTTTAAAATATATAAATAGCCTATATACAGAAATAAATATGTATTATTATTTTTATATTTCCACATTTACTTTCTTATCCTTTTAGCCACTATTAGCTCATTTACAGCTAATTTAACTGTGAAAATATTTTTTAATTTTTCACATGAGCGGGTGGAGATGGCTGCTTCTGGAGGAAAGGAGCGTAGACGTTTGTCTGTTGATCGTGAGCTTCGGGCGGTTGGCAACAACTGGACTGTGAATGGTCAGGGGTTAGGAAGTGACGGATCAGGAAGTGTGAATGAGGAGATGGATGTTGGACGCGGGAATGTGGAAGAGTGGAAAGTAGTTAAAAAGAAACGCAAAACTAAAGACAGGGATAAGTCAGATGCTAGTGACAGTGATAAAGGAACGACTACGGTGAAAAGGAGTGAAGATGAGTTCAAGGTATTTATCAAACTGTTGCAAGAGGGGACTACTTTTGATAAGTGGAGTCCAATCCTACTAACCAAAGCTCTACATAAAGATATTGGGGAGGTAAGGAGTGCTAAAAAATTGAGGAATGGTTATTTACTGGTAATGTGTAGAACTGTGGATCAACAACAGAAAGCAATAAAGATAAATAAATTAAATGGACAGCGAGTGAAGTGTTCAATGGCGTTTGACAAGAAGCTTGTTAGGGGTGTAATCTCAGGGATTCCTCTAAGTGAGTCAGTGGATTCAGTGAAAGAAGGAATAAACAATGTTAAAGTCAGGGAAGCAAAACGACTAAAGACAACATGGAATGGAAATATATGTGACAGTCTTTCAGTCTTGTTAAGTTTTGAGGAAGAGAAACTCCCCGAAAAAGTCTTAATTGGCTACATGAGTTATGATGTCAGGGTTTACATCCCTCCACCACTCCGGTGTTTTAAATGCCAAAGATATGGGCATGTAGCTGCGATATGCAAGGGAAAACTAAGATGTAGCAAATGTAGTGGTGAACATGAATACGGAAAATGTGAAGAGGGGGCAAAACCAAAATGTTGTAATTGTGGAGGAGAACATAGTATATGTATCATATAGTAGCATATGGTGGATGTGAGACTAATAAAAGAATGCAGGAGGTTCAGCGAGTTAAAGTAGTCCAAGGTGTTTCCTTTGCGGAGGCAACTAAGAAAGTCCCAAAAGGTGTGCCGGTAGAGGCAATAAAGACTAGGACTGAAGTTGTAGGGAAATGTGTAAAGTGTGATAAATTGAAAGAAGAGACATTGATTGTGAGTAAAGGTGATTTTGTGCTCTTCACGGCTGAGATAATCAATTGTTCGGCACAGACCAGTAGTAGAACTGAAAGAATTAAAATAATTGTTAAGTCTGCAGAAAAATACTTGGATGCAAAGGGAATGCCTTGGGAAAGAGTAAGAGACATTCTTAATGATGAAGCACAACAATCTCAGACATGGGTTGGGGATACATAATGGTTTTAATTATACTCCAGTGGAATGCTAGGAGTTTAATTGCAAACGGTCAAGAATTCAAGACATATGTCGACAGTTTTAAAGACAAACCTAATATAATTTGTGTACAGGAAACTTGGCTAGTACCTAGGTTGGATTTTGTAATAAAGGGGTATAATTCTATAAGAAGGGATAGGAAAATAGGTAAAGGAGGAGGAGTTGTAATGTTTATACAAAGAGGGCTTCAATATAGGGAGATAAAGACCGGGAATGACTTGGAGTACATAGTTGCAGAAGTAAGGATGAGCGAGGAGAAGGTGACAATTATAAACTTTTATAATCCATGCAGGAAAATGGAGATGAAACATCTGGAGGACATTTGGAAGGATTTGACAGGGAGAATTGTTTGGTGTGGGGATTTTAATGCACATAGTACATTATGGGGAGAGAGGGATGGTGTTAATGGAAATGTAATTGAAGAATTTATGGAAGAGAAAGAGTTGGTATGTCTGAATGATGGTTCTGGTACCAGAATAGATGCGGCAAGGGGTACAGAGACAGCAATAGATCTTACTATTGTCACAAAGACAGTTGCAGTTAAATGTACTTGGGAGGTATTGGGGGAAAATACAGTAGGAAGTGATCACTATCCTATTAGAATTCAGATAGGAGTGGAATTAAGAAAGGAACGTGACGTAAGAGAAGAGAGATGGATTTTAGATAAAGCAGATTGGGATAAATATAGAGAAGTTAGTGATGAATTATTGATATCTATTGATAATGATCATGATATTGAGAAATTGTGTTGTGAAATTAGCAGTGGTATAATTGTTGCAGCAGGAGTTTCTATTCCAAAAACTAAGCCTAAGACATTAAATAAAATAGTACCATGGTGGTCGAAAGACTGTAAGGAAGTAATAAAAGATAGAAATAGAGCATTTAAAGAGTTAAAGAAAACACATAATTTGCAGAATTTAGTTCGATATAAAAGATCGCAGGCAATAGTCAGGAAAACAATAAGACAAGCAAAAAAAGATCACTGGAAACAGTTCTGTGATTCTATTGGTCGAACTACTCCAGTGGACAGAATTTGGAACATGATTAAAAAAATGAAAGGGAATGGAAGGGAATATGGATATCCAATGCTGATTGAGGGGCAAAGAACTATCACTAGTAGTAAGGAAAAAGCAGAGGTTATAGCAAAAACTTTAGCAAAAGTGCACAGCACAGGAAATTTACATCATGAAGAAAAGAGAGGTAGAGAAGAAACAGTTAGAACATACCAGTATGTGTTTGACGATGAGGATAGTGGAGGAGGTGTGTTGGATGTATTATTTACAAAGTCTGAACTCAATAAGGCATTGAGGAAATTAGGTAAGTCATCTCCAGGGAAAGATAAAATCTGTTATTCCATGTTGGAGAACTTAAGTGATAAGGGGAAGGATGTGTTGTTGAGTATGTATAATAAAGTATGGATAAATAGTTGCATTCCTAGAACCTGGAAGGAATCTATAATCATTCCTATTAGGAAACCTGGGAAAGATCCTCAAATAGCGAATAACTATAGGCCGATTGCTTTAACGTCTCAGATGGGGAAAACTATGGAGAGGATGATAAATGACAGGCTTACATATTGGATGGAACATAGAGGCTTAATGCAAAATTATCAAAGTGGTTTTAGGAAAGGTAGAGGTACCATGGATCCCATTGTATACCTAGAAGATACAGTAAGGAAGGCTCAGGTGAATAAAGAAACTGTAGTGGCAGTATTTTTTGATATTGAAAAGGCATATGATATGTTGTGGAAAGATGGTATGCTGATTAAGTTAAGAATATTGGGAATAAAGGGAAGGATGTTCCAGTGGATAAAAGGGTTTTTATCTGGCAGAACTATTCAAGTTAAAATAAATGGGGAACTAAGTAAGAGATACAATGTGGAAAATGGTGTCCCACAAGGGAGCATTATCAGTCCACTATTATTTTCAATAATGATTGATGATATTTTTAAGGATATACAAAATTCAGTTGGGGTAGCATTGTTTGCAGATGATGGAGCAATGTGGAAAAAGGGAAGAAATATAGATTTTGTAGTGGATAAGATGCAGCAGGCAGTAGACAAAGTCCAAGAATGGGCTGTTCAATGGGGATTTAGGTTCTCTATAGATAAAACTAAGACTTTGTTCTTCTCTAGGAAGAACATACGTATGAATATGAAAATCAAGTTATCTGGGACAGAGTTAGAACGAGTGGAATTCTTCAAATATTTGGGTATTTGGTTTGACAAAAAACTGACTTGGACAATGCATATTCAAAAAATTATAGATAAATGCAAGAGAGTGTTGAATGTGATGAGATGTTTGCGTGGAGTAGAATGGGGTGCAAGCAGACCTGCTTTGAAATCCATTTATACAGGGCTGATGAGATCGGTATTTGATTATGGGTGTATAGTGTATGGGTCAGCTGCTAAAACATCATTAAAGAAGTTAGATGTCATTCAAAATCAAGGTTTGAGGCTTTGTTGTGGGGCAATTAAGACCACTCCAGTGGCAGCAGTTCAGGTAGAGATGGGGGAGATGCCTCTCCATCTTAGAAGAGACCAGTTGTCTCTTGTGTACTGGGCGAATTTGAGAGGTCATGGTGACAAACATTTAAGTCAGTCAGTTCTATGGCATTGTCAAGAAAGAGAGAATGACCTAATTAAAAGTTTTGGATGGACAATAAGGCAGAAGGTAATAATGATGGGAATCAGTGCACTGAAAATAAGCCCTTCAGTTGTTTATCCAGTTGTTCCTCCTTGGCTTTTGTCAGAGGTTCCAGTGGACTTAGTCTTATTGGGGGAAAAGGAGGTTAATGAAGTGGATCATTACAGGGTACAGAGATACATTTCAAGGAAATATAAAGAAGGAGTCATTATATACACTGATGCATCTAAGAAGACGGATACGAAAATGGGAATTGCTTACGTTATCCCTCAATTAAACATTGGATCTGCTAAAAGAATTAATGATGATTTAGCTGTATACACAGCAGAACTGTTAGCAGTATGGATGGCCTTGATGTGGGTAGAGAGCAATAGACCTAAGCAAGCTGTGATTGCCTCAGACTCCAGCTCAGCTTTGACAAGCATCAAGTTTCTTCACTCTGAGTCTAGACAGGACATAGTGTATGAAATATTGCAACTAGCTAACAATCTGATTAAGTCCGGTATTAGTACTACATTTATATGGGTACCTGCCCATATAGGTGTAGGAGGTAATGATTGGCAGATAAGTATGCAAAGAAAGCAGCAGAGCTGCCTGATATAGAGGTGGATATTAAATACAGTAAAGCTGAAGTCAAGAGTATAATTAAAGCTAAAACAAATAAAAAATGGCAGTTTTTGTGGGACACTGAACAATCTGGGAGACACCTGTATAGCATTCAAGAAAAAGTGGGGAAGAACAGGAATACATACAGAAGTAAGCAAGAAGAAGATGTGGTGTCCAGAATGAGGCTAGGGCATACAGGATTAAATAGAACATTATTTATAATGAAAAAGCATGTTGATGGAATGTGTGAATATTGCGATAGTCAAGAAACCATAGAACATGTAATTATGTATTGTCCTAAATACCATCAAGCCAGACAAAGATTGATTTCACTACTGGGTGAAAACCAGATGACATTAAATTTACATGATATACTGCAAAAAGGATCAGGTGAAATTTGTTTTTATTTTTTGTTTTCTTTTTTGAAGATAACTGGGTTATTAGAAAGGATTTAAGAAAGTGTAGGTTGACCTCTTGATCCACACTCCAGTCCAGATGGTGGCGGTAATGCTCCAAAAAGCTGGTTGCCAACCGCCATTCAAAAACACAAGAAGAAGAAGAAGAATTTTTTCACATTTCCAGTCAGGCATTCTACAGACGGCTACAAGCTGTCAAACTGCGGGGTCCTTAAGGGTCCTTCCTGCCCTGAGCCGCTCCGCCAGTCTCCCGACGTAAACCGACCACCGGAGAAAAATCAGTAAATTAACCCGAAATCCTCCTCGAACCGAGCGGGTACCGGGAGATATGATGGGCGGTAAGACTAGCGCGCTAGCCGCGGGGGTGTGCGGCGCCCTGCTCGTCGGTTACTGCATCTATTTCGACAAAAAGCGACGGAGTGACCCCAACTTCAAGAACAGGCTGCGAGAACGTGAGTGTTGACCTCTTCTTCCTCCTCTTCCTCACCTTCACCTTCACCTTCATCGGGCCTCGGAGCCCGGATCCGGTCTGGCGTGGTTCGGCCTGGTTCGGCTCGGTGTTAGCCTGTCGGTTAAGGCTGACACGGTATAAGATTGTGTTAAAGGCTCTGTAGTCCCGCTTTGGGTTGTTTAATGAAGCGGTCGTGCCGAACTCCCTTCGATTTTTAGACGTTTTAATTTTCTTCTCATTAACTTCATTAATTCGCATCACTTTGCAGTGCAAATCAATACAGTACACAATTCCACAATGTATTCGGGTTAATTCGGCTTAAAATCGACCAACCAGGCAACACTAGTTAAAGGAGAATGGCCTTCTTTTTACAGTCATATAAGATTGCGTTAAACGGCTCTGTACAGTCGGTTCAACCCGCTTTGGGTTGTTTGATGAAGCGCTCACGCCGAACTCCGTTCGATTATCAGACGTTTTAATTGTCTTCTCAATAACTGAGCAGTTGGTATACTTTTGCTGTGCGTAATCAATACAGTACATAATTCCACAATGTATTTGGGTTAATTCGGCTGATAGTCGACCATCCAGGCAACGTTAGATCAAGGAGAATTAATGACACATTTGTTTAGGCTCCAGAAGAGTTAATCTCTTGAATGGATTCAGTCCATCATGTTACCCCAGCCTTGATAGAAAGAGTATTACATCTTCCCTGAATTAATGAATGAATAGCGCGTTTTTTTAATTAAAAGGCTGTATGTAAAAAGTTAAACTGCTAAGGTGGATATGTTATTGGAGTAAGATGATTCATGCCGAACTGGACAGATGCACCTAAATATTTTTAAAATACCTCATGTCGTATTCTATCTGTTGGCGTCTTGTAGATATTAGCAAAGTCATGTTAAACGGACTAATATTTCAATGGAGTTTGGTATAACTTTGTTCTTGTTTATCCTATTCATCCAAGGTGGGTTTGTTGATTACAAACACTCTTTTTAACAATGCCCTGGGCCACACTCACAGTTAACTTGTTGCCACAACACACACTCATTCATAAACCTGTTACACAACATCACAGTCAGCCAAATGCAGATTATGGTGTTACACAGGGAACGGTGACACAAGGCTGCTGGAAGAGTAGAACTTCAGCCTTGACCAATGTTTGCAGAGGACCAATAAGCTTTTAAACTTACAAACTAGTCTTGTGCAGTATTCCACTTGTCAGGAGGTTGATCTTTTTTGTTAAAGAGTAAGATCCTTTTTTGTTCAACATGAAACAGTCCCAAATTCGCTATTGTCAAACCCACCAGACTCCATCTAAATAATCACTACTTTTATCATCGTAAAACCCACTTCATTCAAAGTGGACAGAAACTAAATAAAACTACCAAAAGCCGTCTTGGTTCATCTTTCCACTGTTCCAACAATCACCACTCTGGTTTGGTTGAAATAAATCCTTAATTCACCCATTTACATGTGGAGATATGCTGGCTCTATACACGTTAAAAGTCCTGATTATTTCCATGGAGTCTGGTGGAGATGTGCTGGCTCTATACACGCTAAAAGTAGTGATTATTTACATGGAGTCTGGTGTAGTTTGGTGATGGTTATTTCGGGGCTGTTTCATGTTAAACTAAAAGGATCTTACTCTTTAACTAAAAGGTCTATCTCTGTAGGGATCCTTTCATAATGTTGTCAGACACTTAGAATAATAATCTGAGTCTGTCAGCTGCAACAACAGAACTTTTAGTGGACGCTAACTGACGCTGAACATTTGTCCCATGGGGGTTACATTACAGCCCGGTTCACAGCTTCCTGTTACAGCGTTCTTGCTTCATACTGGACCAGCACACACACACACACACACACACACACACAGACATGCGGCACACACACACAGCCCCTCCCCTCCGTGCCGCTCCGTTCACACCACGTCAGATACTGCACAGAAATGTCATACATTGTTCGTCTGCTATTTCATTACTGAATTCACTCGCGAGCGTGTTCGTGTAAACGGGGCCTTAGACACATGTCAGACCACTTATGACATAATGACTTAATTTTTTAGACCACGACAAAAGCAAAGTTTGCAGTTAAACGTGGAGCTGTGTGCTGTAACTATTGGCGTTTTTCCATTACATGGTACCTGCTCGACTCGCCTCGACTCTACTCGCCTCGCCTCGACTAGACACACTGTGCGTCCGTTTTCCATTGCAGATTTTAGTCCCGCCTCAGCGTGGCTGGTCGTATGCCGGCTCGACGCACACACCAGCGCACAAGTATAAACATCAGGCCACTTGAGCTTGTTTTACAGTTCTGTGGAGGCTCCACGCAGAGCTTTCTCCGTAGCCTGTGTAATATGTGACCTGATGTATACATTTGTCAGCTGGTGTGTGCGTCGAGCCAGCATGTGTGTGTGTACGTAGGATACAGCGAAAGCTCTGCCGGAGCCTCCGCAGAACTGAAACAAGTGGCGCCGTAGTAAACTGCCGTGACCTAACGCGACACACACACAGAACGTGGAAGGTGTGTTGATGCCAGAAGACACATTTAGTTTCTAAAGAAGCTGGAGGCAGCAAAAAATACACACAGCTGGCTAAACTGTTTAAAAATAGCGTGTTTGTTCAGGACACCCCCGTCTGTCACTTTCACGTCACCTTTTCGGCTCGCCTCAGCTCGCTTGGAACCTCGACTGAGGAGGTACTACATAAAGTACCTGTTAGCAGGTACCAGGTACTTTTTTTCGTAATGGAAAACCAAAAAAGGCGAGTCGAGGCGAGTCGAGCAGGTACCATGTGATGGAAAAGCGCCATATGTCTTCAGCGTGAGTTTTCTAACTTGGTAAAGCTGTGATCATTGTGACTCTGACTGTGTGCGGTGTTTGTTTTGTGTTTGTGTTGCAGGGAGGAGAAAGCAGAAGGTGGCCAAAGAGAGGGCCGGCATGGCAAAGGTGAGCACAAAGTCTCTGGTTATTGTGTGGTAACACTTCCTGATGTCACCAATCAGTCAATCCGTTCAGAGCAACCCCGACTGCTTCATGATAAGGGATACAAATACGATTTTAAAGAAGTATTTTACTGCTGGAAAGAGGGTCCAGTGGTTCCCACACATAGACATCGCGTTTCGTTATTAATATTTTAACACTATATAAAACACGTTCAGCTGCATTTCCTTTTCCTGCCTTCCTCCGTCTCTCTGTCATATGTGTCTCGCACGCACACACACACACACACACACACACACACACACACACACACACACACACACACACACACACACACGGCAAACACACACACGGCACACACACACACGGCACACACGCACACACACGCACACGGCACACACACACACGCGACACACACACGGCACACACACACACACACACACACACACACACACACACATGGGCTACCACACGGCACACACACACACACACACGCAGCACACACACAATTTTGACCCGGAAGGGCAACAAGTTCACGGTCTACGGGAAGACAACGCGAGGGTTAAGAGCGTCGAGCGGCAGGTTTTCTGCCGTCCTGTGAGATAGGAGATCTGTGCGCTGGTAAGACGGAGGGAAGTGTAAAATAGTTCACGACTCTCCTGTGAGGACCCAGGAAGAAACCGTAGAAACCCGAGCGACATAACACATCACTTCTGACAACTTTTTACTCATCCTTTGTTGAGTCAATCTTAACCTTTGCCGTGATCTGCTGGTTTGGCAATTTGAGTGTAACCAACAAGAACAGACTGGGGAAAAACTGTAAACATATCTCGGAAAATAATTGGCACTGACCTCAACAGCATTAGGTCCGTGTATGAGGCCAGAGCCACACAGAGGGCAACGGCCCACTCACGCACTACACTCTGAGTTCTGCCTCCTACCATCAGGAAGGAGGTATACCTTCTGAAAACGTGCCCGGTCTAACAGATACCTGAGATCATTTGTACCATCAGCTGTTGGGTTTCTCAATAAACTATAGGTCATCCCTGCCCATTTCACAGCATATATTTGTCATCTTTTAAGTGTAGTGTACATGTGTATTTATGTTTTTATCTATTTACTATTTTAGGTTTTATGTGCTTTTTCTGTGCTAATGTTCATGTGTTGGCTACATGTTGTGAACCAAATTGCCCCTTGGGGACATTAAAGACATTTCAACTTCAACTTCCTCCTGCAGCTCCCGGACCTGAAGGACGCGGAGGCGGTGCAGAAGTTCTTCCTGGAGGAGATCCAGCTCGGGGAGGAGCTGCTGGCTCAGGGTAAGCGTGCGTTCGCACTCGCTGCGTCGGAAACGCAGGGCTGCACGATATGAGGAGAATATGTAATTGCGATTATTTTGACTGATATTGCGATTGCGATATGATTCACGATATTGGAGGGAACGATCATGTTTGTACCATTATTTAATCAGGAGAGACTTCGTTGCACACAGGGTGGGAAATTAACTTTTTTGTCCACCCGGGTCAGTGTGACGCTTATCAGTTCAATTTTCTAAGCACAAACGTACATTTGGAAAAACAGAAAAATGGGTTCAAATGTCCAATTTTTCATTTTTTTCCCACCATGACAAATTAAAAAATTGGATCTTTAAACTGTTTTTCCAATTTTCTGTTTTTATTCAGAGGATCAGAAATCTAGAAAATTGCAAAATTGCGTCTGAGCTCCAATTATTCAATACTGCGATGGTATTCTCTCCCTCGTCCCGTCTAGCTACGCCCCCCCCCCCCCACTCTAAACCATCAGTTGCACCTCTGACCCCAAAGTCTAAGTTTTTTTTTTGGTCCATGTGCAGTTAATGACCTGCATATTCCACAAAGTAGAGGGAGAGAATACCATTGCAGTATTGAATAATTGGAGCCCAGACGCAATTTTGTAATTTTCTAAATTTCTGATCCTCTGAATAAAATCAGAAAATTGGAAAAACAGTTTAAAGATGCAATTTTTTAATTTGTCAAGGTTGAAAAAAAATGAAAAATTGGATATTTGAACCCATTTTTCTGTTTTTCCAAATGTCTTAGAAAATTGAACTGAAAAGCATTACACGGACCCACCAGCCACAGGGGAGGAGGAGGGTTGCACGCTTGCCTGAAAAGACAGCTGATAGCAAGGAGAGAAGACATGTAAAGCAGGATGTCATGCTGTGATTGGATCATGAATTTCGTGGCCAATTCTGGTTGGTTTACTGAAGAGTGAAGGCCTCTTAACAGCTGAAAATGTAGGGAGAGATAGTGGAGATTGAAGTAATTAAGAAGTCTTCCGGAAAGAATTTGCGCTGAGCTTCATTTCTCATTTTCATTGACTGATATATATATATATATATTAAATCTTTAGAAAAATTAAAATGTAGAGATGCACCGATTACAACTTTCTAGGCCGATTCTGATTTCTGATTTTCTTTGAGTTAGACCAGCTGATACCGATTTTAGCCGATACCGATTTCATGTTTTCTAACCACTTTACAGCTCACACACATATTTATTTTCTATCTTTTCTTTAATAGAACATGTGTTGAACAGATAATGGATCACTATAAAATAGAACTATATAAATTACTCCTGGTGTGGGACATTCGCACACATCTAAAGAGCAATGTTAGAACCATTTCCTTCTTTTCACATCAATATCAAATAAAAGAAATGTGATTTAGGTTTTTGGTGTCGTCCCTCCACGCCCTACTTTCTCCTTGCAGATGTTGCATATTGCAAACTTGTTATCTTCTGCACACTAGTATAGGCTTGAGCCCCCCTAAAAAGGATCTGAACTCGCCGCTGGCCCTTAGTGAAGTTGAGTTTGACCCTCCTGCCCTAGGGGCTCCCAAAGTCCCAAAGTTCGACATTTTCGTTGGCGTCTTTGTGTAACTTACCCTTCTTCTTCTATCCCCTTGGGTGTTAGTTTTTATTCCTGTTTCTGCGCCAGCCGGCCGATATAAACGTCACTAACACACGTAATGTCCCACGTAGCGTTCGTTTTATCACAGGAAAGGTACATTTCAAAAAGAAAGTAAATAATATGTAATATACCGTAATATTTAATATAATATGTAATATACCGTAATATATAATATAATATGTAATATACCGTAATATATAATATAATATGTAATATACCGTAATATATAATATAATATGTAATATACCGTAATATATAATATGTAATATACCATAATATATAATATGTAATATACCGTAATATTTAATATAATATGTAATATACCATAATATATAATATGTAATATACCGTAATATATAATATGTAATATACCATAATATATAATATGTAATATACCGTAATATATAATATAATATGTAATATACCGTAATATATAATATATGTAATATACCGTAATATATAATATATGTAATATACCGTAATATATAATATATGTAATATACCATAATATATAATATGTAATATACCGTAATATATAATATAATATGTAATATACCGTAATATTTAATATAATATGTAATATACCGTAATATATAATATATGTAATATACCGTAATATATAATATCATATGTAATATACCATAATATATAATATAATATGTAATATACCGTAATATGTAATATAATATTTAATATAATATGTAATATACCGTAATATATAATATAATATGTAATATATATTGTCTTCAAGATATTTCTCTATTTGCTTGGTTTGTTATTGTTTTTATTTAATTTAATTTTGTTGAAGTCTTTTGTTAATTAGTTCTATAAGCAGATATTGTATTTTTTATTTATTTATTTTCTTTTCCGTATACGTCATAAAATGTCGTATAAATACATATTGTCTGATTTAAATGTTGTTTTGGACCCCAGGAAGACTAGGTGGTCGTCGAGGCGTCAGCTAATGGGGATCCTTATAATGAATTAAAAAAAAAAAAAAATATATATATATATACAAATATGCATGTCTTTATGTCTCTGGTGTTTTGTGCTTTCGGCTCCGCAGGCGACTACGAGAAAGGCGTGGACCACCTGACCAACGCCATCGCGGTGTGCGGTCAGCCTCAGCAGCTGCTGCAGGTGCTGCAGCAGACTCTGCCTCCGCCCGTCTTCCAGATGCTGCTCACCAAACTGCCCAGCATCAGCCAGGTACGCCCCCCCCCCCCCACACACACACACACACACACACACCCAGTCAGCAACACCACCAAGGCAAGGCAACTTTATTTATACAGCACATTTCAGCACAGGGCAACTCAAAGTGCTTTACATAAGACATTAAACATTAAAAGCAAAGAGCAAAATAGGAAATTAAAAACATTGACAAATACAAATATATATATATATATATATATATATATATATATATATATATAACAGTTCAATATAAAAATTAAGAATAGGCAACATCAAAATGAAAGGTCTTCAGCCTTAATTAAAAGAGCTGAGAGTCCGATAATATTGGCCCGCCGATATATTGTGTGTGTGTTTGTGCTTGTTTTACTATAATCGTGGGGTCCAAAAACCGGGAGTCCAGTATACATGGGGACCCCATAAGGTTAAAGGTCTGTTTGAGGGTTAAGACTTGGTTTTAGGATTAGGGTTAGAATTAGGTTATGGTTAGGGTGAGGGTTAGGGGCTAGGGAATGCATTATGTCAATGACGGGTCCCCACAAAGATAGTGAAACAAACGTTATACAATATAAAAATTAAGAATAGGCAACATCAAAATGAAAGGTCTTCAGCCTTAATTTAAAAGACTGAGTGTCCGATAATATCGGCCCGCCGATATATTTTTTATATATTATTTTATATTTTCCCCCCTCTTTCTCTTTTTGTTTCCTGCAGCGTATCGTGAGTGCACAGAGTCTGAGCGAGGACGATATAGAATGAGAGGATCGAGAGGAATCGACTCGGTCCCTCCATCGCTCCGGCCGACGTGCATCACTTCCCACATCACGGCGCCCTAAAGACAATTAGTATTTTTTATTCCTGGTTTATCCGACAGTCGGTGTGTTTTTTTTGTTGTTTTTTTTTACTTAAATGACCCGTTTTTGGGGTGTTAAAAGTATCCTAACAGCCAGAGCCCCCCCCCCCCCACTCCCAACGTCATTCGGTACCAATCTGCAGAGATCCTAAATGAAAATCTGCAGAATTTAGCAGACTGTTTTTCTGTTTTGGGGGGGTGGAAATACGTTAACACCAGAGACGTTACGATGACATTTTTCCTTCCCAATAGTACGGTGGCCGACAGGGTCAAACGCACTGCAACTTAATGAAAACGCACGCAAATAGACAAAACGCAAGCAAATTAAGGAGAGAGAGAGAGAGAGAGAGAGAGAGAGAGAGAGAGAGAGAGACGGGGCACATTCAATCTCAGAACGGTGTGCACCTGCTTTGAGATCATAGACTGTAAATATTAAGTCTAGGGCAAGATATTTTGGACCAAATGCCTCGATATCGATACCGCAACGATATTGTAGTGTTGACTACTGGTGCTTTCACAAAATATTTACACAATGAGATTTGTGATAAATAATCATCAGTAATGTGGACATAATGACTAAGTGGTTAAAGGTAAATAATAGAACAGTTACAACAGTCTGGTAAGTTCAGAGAATTACATCACTTTACTGTAATGCAGCCTTTAAAACCAGGAAAAGACACTAATGCCATATTACGATATCCAAAATCTAAGACGATATCTAGTCTCATATCACGGTATCGATTTAATATCGATATATTGCCCAGCTCTAATTAAGTCTATGTTTGAGGTATGTTTTCTCTCGTTTGGTGGGCGTGTCTCTAGTTCATTGGCTCAGGTCACAAGGTGATACCCAATCAGCAGAGACGTGTCTGTAAGCTCGTAATAAAAAGGCAGAGCGCTCTCTCTCCCCGTGGGGTCGAAAATCAAGCTGTTCTGCTCAGCGCTCCCCCTGGAGGCCTGGAGAACTTCCGTTGTGTAATCTGGATGCAGCGTATTTTGTTGCATTAGTTTTCGGGGGTTTGTGTGCATTTCTTTTTGCATCGTTTTTGTATTTGCAGCGCGTTTCTGTATTTGTTTGTGTTGTGTGAATTTGCAGCACATTTGTTAAATTGCTGCGCATGTGTTGTCAAATTTATGAAGATGTTTTCTTAATTTGCGTGTGTTTCTTTAAGTTGCAGTGCGTTTGCCCCTGTCGGCCACCGTACTGTTGCGATTCCGATACCTGAACTTGCGTATCGGCAGATACCGAGTACTGAGCCGAGACCAGCCTGTTTTAAAAAAAAATACATATATGTTATGTTTAGCAGCTGTATACTACTATCCTTGTACGGATGAGATAGGATTTCTATCTTTGCTGTTAAACTCTTTGTGGACAAACACTGAACGCCACAGAGCTTTCTTTTATTATCCAGTTTGGCATAACGGGAGAAAGAACGTAAATAAACTACTTTTTAAAGTAGATTTTCTTCTGGGCTAGATTACATATCGGATCGGTGCATAAACTCCAGTACTCGCTGATACCGATACCAGCATTTTAGGCGTTATCGGAGGCAGTATCTGAACATGTCTAGTGTTAACACTCATTCTGTTTTTCATTTTAATTGTTTTTATTTGTTTAAAACCTGCTGAAAATCTGGGGAAAAACTCCCGCAGATTCCGTACGCCGATCGCATGAATCCGCTGCTTCCTCTTGACAGCACCATGTACAAAAACCGTCTCCACGGTTACTACGATATCAGTCGTAGAATCTTCTCTCTGCTCGGACGCTCCACAAAGAAAGTATTTATTGTTGTTGTTATCAGTCGTCTTTCTGTTCGTTCGCTCTCTCTCTCTCTCTCCACGCGCGGAAACACTTTTTACAAAGTGATGAAATGTTTAGTTCATTTTAAAGATGACGGCCCTCTTTAGGGAAATACAAATAAAACATTTGAACAAACTATGAAGTTGTCTTGAGTTTATTTCATGTTAAAGAGTAAGTATTTTTGCACACTATTTTCCTATGCATTGGTGTTTGAGTGACTAATGTCTAAAGCAGAGGTGGAATGTAAGTACATGTACTCCAGTACTGTACTTCAGTCCAAATGTTGAGGTGTACTTTAACTTGAGTCTTTTCTTTTCATGCCACTTTCTACTTCTACTCCGCTACATTTCAGAGAGAAATATTGTACTTTCTTACTCCACTACATTCTGTTACAGCTTTAGTTACTAGTTACTTTAGTTACTCCACTACATTCATCTGTTACAGCTTTAGTTACTAGTCACTTTACACATTAAAGGTGCACTATGAGTTCCTGCTAGTCTTGTGAGAGCATCCTGATCTCGCGAGCTCCAGTTTTCCACTCGCAGATCAGTCTGGCATCTTGAGATAGAGAAAATTTGGAGCCGTTTGCCAAACGACCGACCAATCAGTGTTGGCTTTGAGGCGGGTTTAGGTGTGACGCAACGAGAAGCGACTGTTCAGTGTAAACAACGTGGCGGCTTCCACGGATGAGATGAGCGTAGCTATCGCACAGTTTTATCCGAATTAGAAAGTATTCCTTCATTGAAAGAAGAGCAAAAAACAGCACTGGAGGCTCTTCTCGGAGGAAAAGATGTTGTTGCTCTTCTCCTGACTGGTTTCAGCAAGAGTTTGATATATTGTTGATCTGTTTGGTTGGTTGATTTGGCCCGTCTATCACCAACATAGGTGGTGATAGACGGATGGTTTATCCAATCAGCTAACCAGGATTTTCGCCCCTTCCCAAAAGTTCTCCAACGCAAAGTTCCCAGATGGATACGCCGAGCAAATGCCAAGCAATCCATCTGGCGGAGTCAGGTTAAGTTCCTGCATGGTTTCAGCGCGATTTAATTTGTTTCAAATCGTAGTCATCTCTCCTTGATCCGCTAGCTGCCTGCCCCCTGAACACACGGTCTCCCGGTCTCGGGAGACAACACAGGGGTCGTAAACTTCAAACAAACACTAGAGGCACAGGCTGTGCACCAAAATACAACAAACCACGTTCCAGCCAATCACAGACAAGATGGTTGGGGGAGGCGGGTGGGGGTTAGTGACAGTTAGGCCCTGTTTACACGATGACGCTCGCGGGTGAAAACGAAAAAATATTTTATCGGATGTGCCTTTCGTTTATACGGCGACAGCGTTTTTGGGGCTTAAAAACGCAAAAAAGTGAAACCACCCTCCAGAGTGGAAATCTTAAAAACACTCCACCGTCGCGTTACCGTCTAAAGGGTAAAAACGCAAAAGTCTGAAGACAGCGGTGTGGAGAGAGACGAGAAAAAGGCGTCCAGGTAGTCTGTTGTTACGGAGTAGGCTACAGAAATTATAGGCTCCGTTATCTAAAAGATTTTCAATGTGATGGCTCAATATTTAAATGATTTCGACAATGTGGATAAGGTTGTTATAGTTTGATGACCATATGTAGGCTATTCATTTGAGCCAGAGTAGGCTACAACGTTACGGATGAAGAGAGAGAGAGGCAGCGGCCAACGGGCAGAGGAGGGTCTGCTTCAGCCTCCTCCGCCCGCTGGCCGCTGCCACTGAAGGGCTGCGAGGCTCAGGATATTGGTAGTGCTCCCGTGGGTGCCGTGCTGTGGCTTATCACGGTCGACTGTGCCGGTCATCATCAGACAAACATGCAACTCCACCTCCTCGTCTTTCCAGACAAGCTTTTGTTGTTCGCTTCGACGTGTTTTGGTTTTGCGCTACTAAGGAGAGAAGTAGAAGGAAGGTTCTACGCAGGTGCGCGGCCTTGGTGGTGGTGTGTGGCAGTGCCTCCTAGCCGCCTGGCGTGCACACTACATCGCATTTCACACACTTTTGCGTCACCATATGCACGCAGATTTCCCCCCCAAAACTCTCATCTAAACGCGGAATAAAAAGTGAGAACGCAACGCCACCATTTCTCTTCAGATCGTTTCCGTCTAAACATCTCAGTTATTCATGACAGTTACGGAAACATGGGGGGAGGGGCAAGCTTGCTCTGTTTTGGTTTGGTATTTACTTTGAATGTCAACAGAAGTGACGTAATGCCGGAACTCATAGTGCACCTTTAACACATGTAGTTTATAAAATCTGATGTTTTATTCTAAAGTAAACTAACCAACAATATAACGGCTGACATGATTAGACCATTAAACACACAACTGATTGGGTCCTTTACACTTTCTACAATGGGAGGAGAATTCTTTACTTTTAATACTTTAACTACATTTTCCTGATGATACTTATACACTTTTACTGAAGTAGTACTGAGTATTGTTACAGTGAGGTATTAGTACTTTTACTGCAATAATCGATCTGAATACTTCTTGCAGCGCTGAATGTAACACACATAAATGTATTAGGAAACAGTCAAATTTGAATGTGGGTTTTTATTAAGGCAGTTTACAAGATGTCCCGTAGGGGCGCAACAGGCCTGTAGACAGGATCCATGTCCAGCCAAGAGGTCAAAGGGGAGAAAAGAAGAACAAGTCATTCAATCACTGGAATTGTTGGGTCCTTGTAAATTATAGGGTGTGGTCTAGACCTACTCTATCTGTAAAGTGTCCTGAGATAATTCCTGTTATGATTTGACACTATGAATAAAATTGAATTGAATTTGAAAACTAATAGGTTGGTGTTAAAGTAAGAGATTCAAACTTGATATTGAATATTCTTGCACTTTCTGTGAACTAGAAGAAGGGTCATTGTATCTTTGGTCATTCGTTACAAAAAACTAATGACCATATAAGAATAAGAAACCTTAAGGTGCTTACACACCAACCAGACGGCTGACCGTCGGCAGTAAAGCCAGTTGAACTGATCAGTCGAATCCCCGAGGTCCAAAAAGTGCCTCAGAACACACCGAAGAGACGCCGACTTGAGCGTACGCTCTGCGCGTGCGCAAAACATAATACGTCTCCATAGCAGCAGGCGGCGCTGCTCTGTATTGTTTCCGTTAATAGTCCGATTGTTTCCCAGAAAATGAAAACCGGCAGCTGATTGGACGAACGCGTCACGTGGGTCTTTTTTCTCCAGAAATTCACAGCCAGACTGTCATGGCGGCTCGTTCAGAATACGATCTCATATCGTACTAAAATAGTTCACCGAAACGTGTTTCTGAAAACATTTTAAGAGAGAAATAGGCCGTGCAGTTGCTGAATCTGTCTTCATTTCAGATCAACAAAGGTCAGTTTAAAAGATTTTCCTCAGATTTTGGGCAGCTCATCCCGCTCCCCATTTCCGGGTGAGTCCCGACTGCCCTGTCTCTGACTTAACATGTCAGGTCGGCCAAAATGAAGGCCGGCGGCTCCTCGGACGGACGACAGCACGGAACACACTGAACAGACTCAAGTCACCGACCTCGCCAGACGGTCCGACGGTCGATAATCGGCTCTGTGTGTCAGCGGCTTTAGGAAAAACAATAGGGTTCCACAACTCCGCTGGATCTGTGAACCGCGTTGCCTTGCATATATATTTTTTCTGTTTTTTGTGAGCATATTTTAAATATATCTGCTGTGCATATGTTGCACTGACTTGTTTGGTGAAAAATAAAAAAATAAATGTTTCAACAGCGTGTGTGTGTGTGTGTGTGTGTATCTGTAAATATTTCTGTGCATGTGAACAATCTGAAGAATTTTTTACAATTTGAACTATTTTAGTATTATGGCAAAGCATACTAAAGATGAGAGTGCTTTTCATTATGTGTATAAGTGTGTGCCATTTGGTGCAAAAGTTTGATTTTGATAATGCTATATGTAGTTTTGGTTGCAGTGCTTCATTATGCAGGATAGATGAGGTATTTTTCAGGTTGGGTGTGTGGTTTTGTGAATTGTGTTAAGTATTTTGATAAAACCAGCCTAGTTTGCAAAATTATGTTTTAGCAATTGGAAAAAACTGTATTTGACTAGTTGCTTTGTTCTGGTTTTGTGTGACATTTAAAATGAGTAACAAGAGTGATTAAGAGGCTCAACAGTGACCGTCCTCTTTTTGTAATTATGTAATGTGAGAGGTACAGTCTGATAATCCCATAACAACATGTACAAATCTCGAGTTTCATTCCAAGGAAACTGACGTTGGACTGTTGTCTGTCCAGTGTTGCTCCGCCTCTTCACCACCGCTCTGTTTTTTAGGTTTTGCTTCCTCATATTTAGATATGATTTTAGTAAGACACTCAGGTGTGGAGCGGGGGGGAGGTGGCTTCTAGGGCTCCAGCAGGGACGTGCACAGACATTTTGGGTGGCAGGGGCTCAAAGATAAAAGGCCTAATAGTAGTAGTAATAGAAATTTAAACAAAATGTTAAATAGGCCTATATTAACACATCTCTGACTACCTTACCAATTTATTTTATTTCCCTTACGCAATTGTTTAATATATTTACTAAATACTCAACAAGTAATCAGTTCACACAGAGACTTTTAGCATTCACCAGGTTAATCACCATCAGTAAAGGAGACTCTGCTACAATGTGCATGTTTCTAGTTTCAAGTATATATTTAGAATAAGCACCAAGGAGAGGGACTTAGTTTCACTAAGAATTGGTTTGTTTTGCAAATAGCAATAAATCATGATCATTATTTAGGTGCTATTGGAATAAATAACACTTCAAAAATCTATTTGAAAAATCTCAACAAAAATCGTCCCACTAAATTGAAAAAGGCTGTTGCCTCCATTTAATTGAATTGACTCTGCCCCACAGGAAGTTAAATTTGAAATTGAATTGGAATGTCAGGAAGTGGAATTAAATTCATGGCAATTCAAAGAAATTCCACACAGTCAGAAAGACATGTGTTGAATCTCACATACATTAAGTGTTAGGAAGGTTACTTTGGAAATGTAATTGCTTACTGTTATAAGTTACCCATTATAAATGTGGTTTGGATTACTTTATTTGGATTACTTTATCAATGCAAAGCAATTTCCTTTTAATTTGATAAGTAACTAATTGAATTACACATTTTACCTCAATAATACAACTAATACAATTACATTAATTTTGTAATTTAATAACAATTTCATTACACGTAACTAGTCAGTGTTGGGGGTAACTCCTTACGAAGTAATGCCATAATATAATCACATTTGGCTGTAACTGAGTAATGTAACACATTAATGTTACTGTTATTGTTGTGTTGTGAGTTGAAGGTGTGTTTAAGCCCTTTATGAGCTATATGCCAGGCTCTTGCTGTGTTGTGCTACAGTAATGTAATGAGTAGAGTAATGAGTTACTAATAACAAGTAAGGTAATGCATTATGTTTTTTTTTTTTTAAGTGAATAATGTGTATTACACGTAATAGTGACACCAACACTGATGATATCAAATATAAGTAGCATAATATCATCAAGAGATGGTTTTCAAAATAAAAGACTGTCTGTCTGTCTGTTAACTTACTTGTAGATGCCTTTTGAAATTTGAAGTGGCCTTGATGGAGCCACAGACTGGAGCGCTTGCATATGGCTCTGTGGTTTCCAGGTGTTCTTGTTGGAATTGGTTCTTCAAAATTAAGTAATACAGATTACTTATTATTATTTTAGGCCTGCTATTATTTTCCATGTCGCTGTTATTACAGGTGTCAAATCTATTTGTTTGTAATCTGAAGTTGTAAGGGACTTCTGAAACTTAAAAAGTCCAGTGTTGACCATCAAATTGTGTAGAAAAGAAGCTTTCAAACAAATGTCCACCTCAAATTGTTTGGTAACCATTTTAAGTACTTGGTTAAAGTAAAGCATTCAGGGAAATGGAGTCATGTTCCATCATGTTCCCCAAAATTACAATTACAATAAATCAAACTTAATTATTTGTTCTGTGACTAGAGCTTTTAACATTCATTACTGGGGGAAAACATTTCCTGTTAATGTAATCTGTACAAGTAGTTCAGACTAATATTTATAGAAAATGTAATGCAATCATATCTGACATATATTGTAAAGCATCATTGTTAAACACTTCACTGAAATTATGGGTAGCACTTTATAACTACACATAATTCATCAATTATTAAGCATTAGTTACCTATTAGGCAATGGTTTGTTCATCATTATTTTTTTGTTCATACATAATTCATCATCAGTAAAGCATTTGCTCACACAGTTATAAATGGTTTGTTCATAGTAAATAAGCCTATCTAGATTACCAGTTCAGTTGGCTGCGTGGCGAGCTACAGGATTGAGACTCTGAACTTAGACGGATTGCCCTGGATTCCTTCTTCATGGTGGTAGGACAAACAGAAACCAAACTCAAATGGGCCCCAACGTTGAATATCTCTGAACTCTTGTCATCAAGGAACAATTGAGCTCATAGAACTGAAAAGGGTTTCTGTTATGTGCGCACTTTATTATTTTAGTTGTTATTTTTCGTACCTGTGTTTATCTGTATGTATGCCATGTTTCTGTGTATATTAATACACTTCTCAAACTGTATCCTGGTTTCCTAGTCTCTTTATTGATGTTCAATTCTCTGGCTCTTAACAATCAAGTTTTCTTCTGGTTCTGGTCCAAATTCACACTGATATCAACTACATAATACTACTATGAGCTATTTCATAAATGTACATTCTTACTACATTGTAATGAGGGTTACAAATACTTTTTTTTACTTGTGTCTCTTTATATCTGCTAGCCTTTGCAACTCATTTATAAATGCTTTGTAAAGCATAGCAAGTCCTCACTTTAGATGGGCTCATGCCATGTAGTCAACCCATTGAGTAGTAACTCATGAGTTAATCATGAATTGATGTGTTGGTGCTTGTTAAATATGCATTAACACACTAACTATCCGTAGGCCTATTTCTGAAGGCATGTCCAAATAGAACAATACATGTGTGTGTCCAGGTTCTGTTAGCCTTTGCAACTCATTTATAAATGCTTTTTAAAGCATAGAAAGTGCTCACTTTAGATGGGCTCACACAATATACTTAACTAACCAGCAGTAACTCCTGAATTAGTCATGGATTACATTATTGGTAAGTATTTGTAACAGATGTTTTAACACCCCAGCTATTAGTTTAGGCCTATTTCTAAATCATAACATTTTATTTAAGGCATGAACAAATGTAAGTCTAGATAGTCTGTTAATCATTAACTTCCTAGTTTTAACCGACCTTATACATTCCTGAGTAGCTAGTTAATAATGGTAAAATGACTTCATTTACAAATGGTTAATGCATCATTAATAAATTATTAAAAACTTCAACGCATAAACGTTTTACATGGGCTTACTTACTATGGACAAACCATTTACTAACTGTATTTACAAATGCTTTACTGATTAGAATGAATGTAGGAACTATGCTTTACAAATGATAAACAATGAAATTACTAATAGTTTGTAAATAGTTTATAAAGGGAAAATTATGAAATTTACCAATGGTTTTCGCAATACGTATTAAGTGTCAAACTTCTATTTATAAACACAATTTTCGAGAGCCTTATTTACTATGAACAAACCATTCATGAGTGTGTATACAAACGCTTTATTTATGAGAATTAACATAGGAGCAATGCTTTACAAATGATGAACAAAGCATTTAGTAATAGTTTGCAACTGGTTTATAATGGGAAAATGATGTAATTTATAAATGGCTGTTTCATTACCTATTAAGTATAAATCATGTACTTACAAACATATTTCTCTAGATAGGCTTATTTACTATGAACAAACCATTTATAACTGTGTGAGCAAATGCTTTACTGATGATGAATTATTTATGAACAAAAAATTAATAATGATGAACAAACCATTAACTAATAGGTAACTAATGCTTAATAAATGATGAATTATGTGTAGTTATTATAAAGTGCTACCAAAAAATCCCATGCAGCTTGAAGCTAGTGTTGTGAAAGCAAAGGGGTCAAGCCCTGTACTCTCTTTCAACGCAGATCTATATGTTTTGCACGCTTTAAGCAAAGTAACATAGTAGCGATCTTACTCTTTTTGAAAGTCAAACGTTGTGTCGCAGACCGTGACATACCAATCCAAGAATGATTTCTTCGAGTCGGCAGACATTGTCTCATAGCCGTAGAGGCCCGGAGGAGGATAATGGCCGATGTATTTCTCATTCTGTTGTGTGTTAAACTCATGTGGAAAATGACCCTTCAGAATATCAGAAAATCCCATAGCGGAAGGAGTCTTAGCTAGTAACGTGGGTAGAAAGCTGAATGAATCGATCCATCTTTGATTATCTTTATCATACATTAAGATCACCCGAGAACCCCTAACAGTCAGAGATGGGCAGATGCTTTGTTTCACAAAATACTCTAGCAAGATGTAGCTGTCAAAACCTGATGCGTTGTGTGCTATAAATGTATAGCCTTTATATTTTGGCTTCTAGTTTGACGAATGTGTCCACAGAGTTTGCTGTGGTAACAGGTTTCGAAATCGTAAAAGATATACTTATCACCACTTTCTGCTTGTTTTAGTGGCTGTATAAACCAGTCGTGTGTAGTACCAATCATCTGTTCCCTACAATGTATGCATATTGACGATCTACATGTGTGTGGTTTTTTTGATCAAATGATATGTGTTATGACAAACATCGCAATATTTAACCCTTTCACAAGGTATGAGGCGATGTTTTGCGTTTACGAGTTTATGCTGATCAAAACAATGTTTCGATTTGCATATACGTTTACACTCGTTGCATTTTATAGTATTAAGCGGCCGATTGTGACAAGCAGTGAAGCACACATTACAGAGCAGGCTACAGTTGTGACCTAATGGGTTTTCATATGTCATGTAACACACATCACACATGTACGATCCCCCGAAGAAAGATGTTTTGCTGGTGATGAGATAATAATGATCATTATGTAAGTACATCTATACGGTATCCACATGCGGTTCGTCGTGCGTTTTGAAAATCTGTAGTTTTTTACGACCAGCACCATGATGAAAAATCACAATTTTCATTTTCAAATGTTTTTGAAATCTGTCAACATCAGAGAATGAAACTTTGTGTGAATATTCAAACCCCAAATCGCTATGTAGTTGCTTTGCATAGATTATCTTCTCACTTCGAGACAGCCCAGCATTAACATGATACGCAAGACAGATAGCAAAACAAAGATTGTCATCACCCCCGGTGTTCATCGGACTGAACAATGCATTACCCTTGTTGCTAAGTATTTCGTCATAGCTGATGCTTCCGAGTTTTGACCGCACACCTCCCTACATATTGTGCGCTACTGTCACAATGAATTGTAACATATCCTCAGTCATAGATGTATCATTGCTTTGCAGTACTTGTGAAATTTGTTCCAGAAATGCATCGGTATTATATCCGTCATCGGAATTCATTACTGTTTGTATGTCCTCGACTGCAGAGCCACATAGCGTTACATTTAACACACTGTCTGGCTTTGCAGTATCCAACGCCCTGTCGATTAATCCCATTAGAGTGCTATGCATGCGCTCTGGTACACAATTAATATCATTCAAATCGATATTGCGTAGATCAATATGTTACCGAAATTCAGTGGCATTAAATGTAGGAATCTCCCTGGAGGATATTTCAGAACCCACCCTAGAAACCCTACCCTCCCCAGACTGTGTATTAGCATCAGCATTATTATTATTATTCTGGGTTTGTACGCATGGTACATCATCACAAGTACTGGTTGACGGCTGTACACTCTCAAAACTTTTTAACTGAATTGGGGTCTGCATAAAAACATCTGTACATTTACTAGTTGACGGATGCCCGCTCTCAAAACATGTGTCCTGTACGGGTTTTGGATATACGTCTGCTATGGTAGGATCTGACGGCTGGACATTCTCAATAGTAGACTGTTGATTGTCTGGATATTCATGTGATTGATTAGTAGGTGACGGATGGATGGAGATAATGATGGCTGAATCTTGTTCACTTGTCACGCTATCGCTATCACTACATAATTCATTCAGTATAGCTTGAAATGTTTTTCTCTGCTTCACACACAATCGTATATACGCATAATGATTGCGACCGGCTCTGCTATAGTCTTCCTCACACAATGGATCTAACTCGTCTCCGTCTCCGTCGCAGTCGTTGTCACACACAAGTAAATGCTCTGATTTTTTTTTTGGGTGGGGATGCCATTTTCTTTTTCTCTTTTTCTTTTTTCCCGATTAATGCTATTTTTAACAATCCTGTTGACCGTTTTCACTTCATCTTTGTCAATGTCAGTGTCTTTTGAAATATGGCCATTACAGGGGCCATCAGTAAATTTAGCTCTATAGTCCTCTGTAGCTGATGCTCCTCAGCATGATCATTGACTCTGCCTTGATCGGCTAAATCCGTACCGAACCCTGTGACTATATCAAATAACTGAGTATTGCTTGTCTGCAAGTCGTCTATTTTATTCGTAAGTATATCTTTATTTTTTTGTAATTTGACTAATTTACTTTCTATTTGATCAATTTGTTTGTAAAAACGCGCATCTGCTGTAGTCTGATGTTGGGGTTGTGGTTGTTGACGACTAGTTTCGGCACAGAATTCAAAGAGTGATTCACCCTGGAATAACGTTGTCTGCTCAGGACGGTTTATGGGGACGAATGGATCAAAAACGCTGTTAGTACTGCAACAGTCCAATACTTGACCACATTCAAATGCATCATCAACAGCCAATGTATTTACAGAGATGTTTGCTGATGCATGAGGCCTGGGGCAGTTTATCTGTTCCATTCACAGTGTGATTATATGAAACACGCTGTCTCTGGCTGATGGGAATGTCCGGAATAAAACATTCGCAAGAAAAATTTATATCACCTGCATCACATCCTGACCACCAATACTGACAGGATTTCTGATTAGGGAAAATCGATGTGTGGGCTGTCTCTGATGTTTCTTTGCTTTCTCCTTCTCCTTCAAGGATTGCCTATGAGATAATAACATATTTGTTTAAATAATCATGATACACACACACACGCACGCACACGCACGCACACACACACACACACACACGCACACACAATCATCACCCCACATCGCATCCCCTGAAACATACTAACATCAAACTACAGTACCCATCACACCCCACTATCACACCACCACAGTCTTCAAACACACTAGCGACCACACAGACTTCCTTCCACACCACCCCACTCACTTCACACCACTGGTATAACCCCAACATCCCTTCAAACCCCCTCACCTCTGACGCCGGCCTTTGATGTTTACAGGATGTAGGTGTTTTTACAGTTGTGTTCGCCGGCGACACCTCGACGTCCTGAAACTCTGATGCCTCTGACCGTCATAAATGCCCCACTGCTGACTAATGATCCACGCAGGGCCTCCCTGGGAACTCTAACACCTGCTGAGGAGGTGTGAAACCCCCGAATGCATGAGGGTACACTCTCAGCAATGTGTCTACAGCGGTTGACGTCTAAATAGCAAGATTCAGTTTTTATAATATATAGATAATATCTTTTATCATAGTGAGTGACTATATTCTGTTAAATACAATGCACCGTTACCTCTATATCAGCGTTAGAGCCCTCGGGTACTTCCTTCTGGGGTGGCTCAGCTTGAACACTTGAGCATGACCCCTTGGGCGGTAGAAGCATCTGTGTAGGACTGGCGGTCTGAAACACACACACACACACACCGAACACCTTATGAGAAAATAACGCTTTTTTTTTTTCATTTATCAACTCACCAAAATGGGGCTCTTTCTATTCTTCCTTCAAAGTCTGGCTTTTAATGGTGACCGGTGTTGTCATACACTGTGGACTTGTACGCTGTGGCCTATTAAAAAGCCGTCACCACATTTGCGCTTTCGCGGTGGGGTAGAGGGCTGCACACACAAACAGAATAGAAATTCAGTTAGCTAAAACATAGGTATAAAATAAGTATTAAAATTACAAAATGTTCTAGATAAACACACAGGCAATACCTATTTTCTGAAGTCTTATTGTGTTCAAGATGATGCAATGCCCTCTTCCTTATTGGTTTAAGAAATGATTTAAGTCATGCAATGCTGGTCTCACATCACCTTTTTTAAAAAGAGAAAAAACAAATTTGCATGAATACTTTGAAAACAATCAACTTATACTGAAATATTTTTAATAACTATTACACCCATGATTTACCTTGATGTATAATGTCTTCAACATCTACAGCCACATTGCTCCTAATCTTTGTAATCTGCCCTAATAAGACAGTACCACAACATTTTTTTTGGTTTTAATTCATGAATGAATTATCTAAGATTAGGTTTTAAATCAGAATCAGAATCAGAAAGGGCTTTATTGCATGGGCGTAAATCTGATCTAACAGTAGGGGGGGACAATAAACATAAAATTTCTGAAGAACAATTTTTGAAAGGGACACAAATAATACAGCCACAATTATACTCGTAGAGGACGTGTTCACAGAGGAAAGCCTTAATACTATCATTAGTGTAGAATGGAGACTGTGCCAATTGTCCTTCTTTTCAGTGGTTCTCTTGATTCAATAAAAAAGCTGACTAAATTGACCAAAATATTCTTCTTTAAAACCATGTATTTATTTTTAAGTTGTTTATAACCAAGCCACAAAAATACCTTAAAACATAATGATCTATTTTGAAAAAGTGTCCCCATATAAAAGAAATACAATGCTTTTGTACACTTGTTAAGTTAGCTGATCATAATGTACTGGTCTACCTGAGACTCTACACCTGACTGTCCCTGGTCTACCTGAGACTCTACACCTGACTGTCCCTGGTCTACCTGAGACTCTACACCTGACTGTCCCTGGTCTCCCTGAGACTCTACACCTGACTGTCCCTGGTCTCCCTGTTCCTCAGGTCTTTCTGTCTCCTTTGCCTGTGACATAGTGACGTTAGTATTTCCATAAGCACCCATTCTTATAAAGATGTTACCAAATTGTCTTGATATGAGGACTTATTGTACTTACTTGGCGTTTTGGTGTACTGAAAAAGTTAGGTTCATAGGTTCACCACGTGGTCATATTATAATTATAAAATGATCTTGCATCCTCCACATAAATATTAGGTTTCTTCTGGGACAGAGGATATATATTTGAATGATCAGCCACTTAATTTCAAATTGAGCAAAACACAACTGTAGATCTTCAATATTAACTCTAATATCACTTCACACACACATATAACGTTAGGTTTATCGCCGTGGTAACGTTAGTTGTAGTGGGTGCATTTCTATCCAACTAGCTATAAGCTAGGTAACGTTACATTATATTACATTAACATAGCAAACTTTTTTGTCATGACTAATTCATTAATTACTCAGCATCATTTCTTTTTGAGAAAAGAACAACGTCATCCAATGTTTAATGTGAATAAAACAGCATTGAACCGCCTACTTACTACATACCTGTCACTACCGATGTGACTGTGAGTCTAGTGCAGATCCGATTCTTAACATACAGCAGGCAGTGGACCAAACCACTGTGAGGCAAGGGAGGGGGGACTCAAAATGTTTCTAAACTTAAAAAGAATTTTTTGGGGTTTGTATTGTTTTACTGTGTACACAGATATTTTAAGTATACATCATTATGTTATTTACAATACACAGCATTGTTTTAATGATATTTCTAGGGGGGGACAACCCTTAGATGGGGGGGATCCTGACCCCCCCGACCCCCCTGGGATTTACGCCCTTGCTTTATTGCCAAGTACGTTGCACATACGAGGAATTTGTCATGGTGTTATTGGTGTCACACATTCAAATATAAGAAGGATAAAAGAATATAAAGAATATAAGTATAAACATATACACACAGTATGTATTAATAACGATAAAATAAATGTAAATAAATAGTAAAATAAGTTAAACAGTAGTAAAAAGGAACGCTACAGCAGAGTAGGTACAGTGGCATGGGGAGCCAGAGGTGGGGTGTGGAGAGAGTCAGTGGGGGTACCAGGCCTTGTTTAGAAGGCTAGTGGCGGAGGGGAAAAAACTGTTCATGTGGCGTGAGGTTTTGGTCCTGATGGACCTCAGCCTCCTGCCAGAGGGGAGTGTCTCAAAGAGTTTGTGTCCGGGGTGGGAGGGATCAGCCACAATCTTTCCAGCACGCTTCAGAGTCCTGGTGGCGTATAGGTCCTGGAGCGGCGGCAGATTGCAGCCAATCACCTTCTCAGCTGACCGAATGACACGCTGCAGCCTGCCCTTGTCCTTGGCAGTGGCAGCAGCGTACCAGATGGTGATGGAGGATGTGAGGATGGACTCAATGATGGCTGTGTAGAAGTGCACCATCATTGTCTTTGGCAGGTTGAATTTCTTCAGCTGCCGCAGGAAGTACATCCTCTGTTGTGCTTTCTTCACGAGGGAGCTGATGTTCAGCTCCCACTTGAGGTCCTGGGAGATGGTAGTTCCCAGGAAGCGGAAAGACTCCACAGTGTCAATTGTGGAGTCACAGAGGGTGATGGGGGCAGGTGGGGCTGGGTTCTTTCTGAAGTCCACAACCATCGCCACTGTCTTTAGAGCGTTGAGCTCTAGATTGTTTTGGTTGCACCAGGTCACCAGGTGGTCAGCCTCCCACCTGTAGGCGGACTCGTCTCCATCAGAGATGAGTCCGATGAGGGAGGTGTCGTCCGCAAACTTCATAAGCTTGACGGACTGGTGACTGGAGGTGCAGCTGTTGGTGTACAGGGAGAAGAGCAGAGGAGAAAGAACACAGCCCTGGGGGGATCCAGTGCTGATGGTCTGTGAGTCGGAGACGTGTTTCCCCAGCTTCACATGCTGCTTCCTGTCAGACAGGAAGTAAGTGATCCACCTGCAGGTGGAGTCAGGCACACCAAGCTGGGAGAGTTTCTCCTGAAGAAGAGCCGGGAGGATGGTGTTGAAGGCAGAGCTGAAGTCCAAAAACAGGATCCTGGCATAGGTTCCTGCGGAGTCCAGGTTCCGGAGGATGTAGTGGAGGGCCAGGTTGACTGCATCATCTACAGACCTATTGGCTCTGTAGGCAAACTGCAGGGGGTCCAGGAGGGGGTCGGTGATGGCTTTGAGGTGTGAAAGCACAAGGCGCTCAAAGGACTTCATAACCACAGAGGTCAGGGCGACGGGTCTGAAGTCATTAAGTCCTGTGGTCCTTGGTTTCTTGGGGACAGGGATTATGGTTGAGGTCTTGAAGCAGGCTGGCACGTGACATGTCTCCAGTGAGGTGTTAAAAATGTCTGTGAACACTGGAGACAGCGCAGTGCTTCAAGCTGGATGGGGAGACAGCATCCGGTCCAGCAGCTTTCCTGGGATTCTGTCTCCTAAAGAGTTTGTTGACGTCCCTCTTGTGGATGGAGAGGGTCGTCACTGAGGTGGGAGGGGGGGTGGAGGTGGAGGGGACCTTTAAGGAGGGCATTGGTGGGGGGGCCCAGGACCCTGCTGAGGTGGGCGAGGTGGAGGTGATGCACAGTGGCTGTAGCTGTAGGGAGGTGTCGTGGGGGATGGTGTCAGGACTGTCCTTTTGTCTTTCAAATCAACAGTAGTACTCGTTCAGGTCGTTGGCTAGGTGTCGGTCATTGAAGGAGTGGGGGTTTTAGGGGTTCTAGGCTTGTAGTTGAAAACTTATTTGCTTTTTTTATTTACTCACCCATTGTAGACATGAATGAAAGTCGATTCCTCTTGCTTTCACCAAAATAATTAAAAAGAAAAGGCACCGTTGGTTGTTGAGAAGATCTTTTTTAGTGGAGGAAAATAGTTGTGTAGAAAAACTGACTGCTGGAGAAAGCTAACGAGGTTAGCTAACAGGTTTTTTAGCTAGCTAAAAAACGGCAGGGAAAAAGGGAACACACAGCCTGAAACACAGACTTTTAAACCCTACAAACCACACCCTGTATGACAGTTTGACATTCCAGCTTTACAAATCTACATATTCTAATATTATTAACGTCAGGAGACGCACCCCCACGCGTTACATTAACCCTGCGGATAACGTCATCACGCACGCGAGACGTCAGCGGAGATGCGCGCGCAGCTACGGGCCACGATTCAGAAACGATTGCGCGCAAAGCACCATTATATACTACTCATGTTCTATTGCTAAAGTCTTTGAAAAATTAATTTATAATCAACTTTCGCACTTCATCTCACTACCAATAATATCCTATCACAATTTCAATCCGGCTTCAGGTCTAATCACTCCACAACTACTGCCCTACTTAAATTCACCAACGATGTGTTTTATGCGTCAGATAATGGTGAACTCACAGGTGCCATCTTTATTGATTTAACTAAAGCTTTGGATTTTGTTGACCGTTATCTCCTCTTTTTACTTGCATAATAGAAAACAATGTGTAGTCCTACAGGGAAATAAATCAGATTTTTTGATTCAAGACAGAGGCGTGCCTCAGGGCTCAACATTGGGACCACTTCTTTTTTTCTATTTATATAAAGATTTACCATCAATTTTTAATAACTGTTCCGTTCAACTTTATGCCGATGACACTGTCATATATATGTATATATAAACATAATATATCTAAACATAATCTACCACAAATTCAAGCTTCTCTTAAGTCTGACTTCATTTTCCTTCAAGATTGGCTTTTACATAATAAATTACTGCTTAACAAAACAAAATCCTATTATACTATCTTTGGTACCAGACAAAAACTCAAATCAAAACCTGGTTCCTGTATAATAACCTGTAATGATGGCTCTTCTCTACATAAAGTTGATAAGATTAAATATCTGGGTGTATGGCTTGATACTGAACTCTCATTCAAATTACACATCGAGCAAGTGTTACGTAAAGTGAACTTTGGAATCAACATTTTATATCAAGCTCGGAATTGCTTTACAAGCAGTGTTCGTATAAAACTTGCCTCTCAACTTATACTTCCAATTATTGACTATTGTGATGTTGTATATCAAAATGCATTTAACTCAGACCTTGTTCCACTTAACACAGTATATAATAGACTGCAGAAATGTCCTTGGATGTCCTTATCTCACTCATCACTGTATAATGCACTTAATTGGCCATCTCTAAGTAGTAGAAGACAGACTCACTGGCTTCAACTTATACTTAAATATATTTCTTTCAATTATCCTTATTTAAAACAGTATCTTGTACCTTATACATCAAACTATGAAGTTTGGCACTCTACTCAACTCTACTTCTTTGTACCGTTAGTTAAAAAAAACAATCGGCAAAAGAGCTTTTAAGTTTAAGGCTCCAGCAGATTGGAATAATCGATCTGTGGAAATAAGATCAATTTCTTTACTTGGTTTGTTTAAACGCAAAAAGCAGCTCTGCAGAACAACTATAGATGAAAACAGGAAAAATGTCTTAGGTTCTATGGCAGGCCGTTTTAACATTTAATCAAACCACACTCCTATCTGTAATTACATTTTAGATATTTATAATAGCATTTCTCCTTGTCCAAATTATATTCTAACTAGTCAGAATAGTAATTAATGATAAACACAATAACATTCTTAATTGTAGCAAGTGTTTTTCAAGATATCTACAACTTTGATTGTACTAGTCAAAACTAAATTTAAATCCTTAAATAGTATAGGTGGCAGTTTTAACATTTAGTAGCTAGACTGGATATTTATTGCAGATATCTGTAAGAGAGTATAAAGGGTGCTTTCTGTCACTCAGGAAGGTGGTTTGATTGATGGTTGACAGGTCAAGAGGTCACGAGCTGTCAAGAATTTAATTGATGTCCAACATCTGTTTCTGACGCAACTCTCTTCCGGAAATGACGTATGCTAGAGAAAGGGAGGAGGCAGGAAATACATGTTCATGCCCCTAAGACCTCAAGTGAACCAATGAGCAAGAATTAAATTAAGTAAGAAAGTAAGAGCTAAGCATGTACAGGCATACGATCAACATTTTTTACAAAATGTAACGCCTGATTTGAGCTAAGCTATCCTGGCCCAAGCTATCTTTTTGTTGTTAGTGTCTGTGTGACTGTGTGTGTTTGTGTGTGTGTGTGTGTGTGTGTGTGTGTGTGTGTGTGTGTGTGTGTGTGTGTGTGTGTGTGTGTGTGTGTGTGTGTGTGTGTGCAGAGATGCATTGACCTTTCGGCTTAGGCCCATTCACGCTTATTAAAGCTACTTCCTTGGCCAGTTGTAAGAGGAGCCCTTGCATTTTTACACATTCCTTTTTTTACTGCCCTGTCTTACACACTCTCTGGTCTTTCAGTTATATGAGATGTTTAACTGCATCAAATAATGTAGAGATACTTAATTTAATTCTTGCTCATTGGTTCACTTGAAAAAGCAATTTCTGGTCTTTCCTGCCTCCTCCCTTTCTCTAGCATACGTCATTTCCAGAAGAGAGTTGCGTCAGAAACAGATGTTGGACGTCAATCAAATTCTTGACAGCTCGTGACCTCTTGACCTGTCAACCATCAATCAAACCACATTCCTAAGTGACAGAAAGTACCCTTTATACTCTCTTCTGTATATAATTCTAGATATCTGCAATAGATTTTATTAGAATACGTCCACATCCTGTTGTGGAGACGAGTTTTTATTAAATAGCACTGCTAACAAAGCTCTGCTTACTGTACATTTCCTCTAGTGCTCAAGTCACTGCTTACTCAGGCCTTGTGTTCAACAACTGCTTTATTTTACAGTTTTTATTCTACAATCACATATTTACAGATTTCTTTTACTCATAACCCATCTTACAGAATTCATGAAACAAATGAAAAATGGCCAAAGTGACCAGTAATTTTCCAAAACACTTTTCACCCAAGATAGAAACATCCATTAACTTTTTATACCCGGTATAACAACAACACATACTGTGTTCTGTAGACACTATGGGATGTAATAGGTCTTACTCTTAAATGAAGATTCATGACACAATGAAATATTCAGCAAGTTTTCTGTGGCTGCACATCAAATACAAATAAATGTGTATCCAATTACATAATCAACACATTATTTATCTATTTCAACCTCTGTTAAACCCACAGACATTTATTATAACTTCCAGAAGAAATCAGTTTCTAAAGACACCAAATATGTCAAGATGAAGTTTGATTTAATTTGCAAAGAATTGCTGCACATTTAACCATATGATAATAAAGGGAATAAAGTGTAAATCAGTCACCATCGTTGGATGTTTAGGGACTGGACACTCTGGAGAAGATGGAGGTGGTCTTCAGAGCGTAACACCTGCTCCACCTCAGTGCTCCTCTTCATCAGCTCAGAGATTTCCTGTTCCAGCTCTTTGATGAAAGCTTCGGCCTGTTTTTCTGTTGTTTTCTGCTTCTCTTTGATCATGTCGATGAGCTCTCAGGCCTCTCTCAACAGACTCCTTCAGAGAAGTGAAGACCTGAACACCTTCTGCTATCTCTCTGTCTGCATCTTCCTCACTGAGGTCGACTGAGTGTTTGACCTCCTGAATCTTCAGTCGTCTCTTCTGGATCATCTGCTGAATTTCAGCCTCTGTCTTCCCCAGCTCTACCATCTTTTCGTCATATCCTTCTTTCAGAGGACCAACATCATGGGTCTTGTGGTCTAAAACAGAGCAGAGCATGCAGACACATGTCTGGTCGGTCTTACAGAACAGCTCCAGAGGTTTATCGTGCTTCGTACACATCCTGCTTTCTAGATTCTCCACAGGGTCGATCAGCTGATGTCTTTTCAGGCCGGACGTTGTCAGATGAGGCTCCAGGTGAGTCTCACAGTAGGAGACCAGACACACCAGGCAGGACTTCAGGGCCTTCAGTTTGGTTCCAGTGCAGACATCACAGGGAACATCTCCTGGTTTGGACACTTGTTGCTCTGAGCTGCTGCTGCTGGCTTTCTGTTGAGCTGACTGTCTGAACTGAGCAACCATCTCAGAGATGAAAGTGTTGACGTGCAGCTCAGGTCTTGTGGTAAAGGCCATTTTACACAACGGACACAGGTACTGGTCATTGGTGTTCCAGTGTTCAGTGACGCAGTTCTTGCAGAAGTTGTGACCACATAGTATGGTGACAGGATCAGTGAGCACATCCAGACAGATGGAGCACAGAAACTGATCTTCAGATGTCACAATGCTGGCAGCAGCCATAACTACATGACGTGTGAGAAAAAAAAATACATGTAATTAAAAAAGACAATTTTTATTATTTGTTTAAAAACCAAATGTGTGCATTTTTGGGCGTTATGGAGCCTTGTGTGTGTGTCTGTGTGTGTTTGTAGCTAAGTGTATATGATGGAATAATGGCATTAGAATGGGACAGAGGCCACTCAATTTGGACTTTCATGGTCAACATGTTTTGTGAGTGTAATAAATAATGTGTAGATTGTCCTTTGGACACTTGGCTAGGCGCACTGAGCAATCCATTGGTTTAAAGTTGTTCTTCCATTTGTACCAGGGGTTAAGTGGGACCTGACAGGTGGGGGAACCCTAAAATCTTGGTAACAGCTAGTTCACCTGTTACCAAGGCCGTAGGTTTTGTTAAAACATTGGGCGGCGCCTAAAACAGACAGGCAGAATGTGTTATGTGTCTTATCTGTCTTATCAGACAGCTGTTACTGTTAGAGACACAGAGTTGAAGTACTTGTCCACCTGGAAAGGTTATGAGGTTATATTGGCCACTGACCTGAATGAGACCTGGGTCCCACTAACTCAACTTACAGAGCATGAGCTTGAAATTCCACTACAGTAATGTTACAACAAATAGAGACTACGCTGAAATAAATGTTAATTTTTTTTTTTTAATCTATAAAAGAGTTTTTTTTTAATCTGTTTATAATCTTAAATGATGCATCCTTCATGGCATCGTTTACAGCTGGAGAATGTGTTGCTGCCGAGTGCACAAGTTGTATCAGCAGGTCACAAATAACAATCTGTTCATTTAGAAGTATTCTGTTTCTCATGTCCGACTCTTTCTTCCTGAAAATACAAATTAAACAGGGTGACTGACCTTCTGGTCCTGAGCTGGTGTCTGGCAGACTCTGCACCAGATCATTCCTGTTGATCATCTCTAAAACCTTCTTGGTCACCTTCAGAGCTCCGTGAAGTTGATAGGTTTTCACCATCTCATCCGCCTTTCTGCGTTCTTCTCCAACTTGGACACTTTGATGCTTTGGTAGCCTTCCAGGATGTCTTGCTGCAGATGCCATTTGAATTTCTGAATTCTTCTTCTTTTAAATCCTCCAAAACTTTGAAAAGGTCCACTGCCGTCATCGTGGCTTCCTGTTAAAATCAGAAAGTTTTGTCAAACTGAAAGAAAACTGAAACACAAATGTATCAGAGCAGAAGTTCTCATTGGCCAACACAGGAGCTGTGTTGATGTGATTTATGTGTAGTTTAGTCAGTTAGAGCTCCTGCTGCTGCTCTGTGGGCTGGACCTAATGTCATTTGGAAGTGGCTCGTTGACCTGAGACCAGGGCTCGAGCTTAAGGACCTCCCGTCATCCCGGGGCCAATAAAAAAATTAATTTTGGGACGAATTTGGGCAGTTGAAAGAATAGAGTAGTTGAAAGAAAAAGAAAAACGGCAAATGTTACAATAAACGGCGAGGTCACCGTGAGTATTGACTGTAACATTACAATAACAACGGCGTCCCGTGGTGGGATACTGCTGCGATTTTTAACCTAACAGCAAGGAAACAAACTGCAGGAAAACGCAAAGCAGAGCCAGACCCTGATCTGCTAGCCTCTGACCTCACGGCAGCTGCTGCTGCAACGGGGAGTCGGTAAGTTTGCTAGCCATTTTATTGGTCGTTAACATTGCTGTTAACGTTAAGTTACTGTTAACGCTATATAACGAGACAGCAGCCGACGTTTGCATTTACAGTGAGCGTGCTGATGATTGACTTAGGGCCCCATTTTAACGTTCTGAGTGCACGGCGTGAAGCGCCTGGCGCAGGAGCGTTTAAGGCGTGTCCAAATCCACTTTTGCTAGTTTGTCGGCGGAAAGAAGGGTCCGTGCGCCAGACGCATGGTTCAAAAGGGTTGTACTTAGTGTCTTCATTAATCACAGGTGGGTTTTGGGCGTAAAATGCAATAAACCAATCAGAGATCATCTCCCATTCCCTTTAAAAGCCAGGCGTGTTTGGACCTTTGCGCATTGCTATTATAATGGCGGATTTGCACCGTAATATTTTTTCTTTTCTTGTGTGTGTGTAACAAGTATAGTGTGTGCGCGCTGTGCACGAGCCTAGGAGCATTTTACTAATTTGCTGTTAAAATAACAATGAAATGCTGCGCTATTGACTTTAGACCAAGGTTTTGTTGGTCAATGGTGCCATCACTTTCCGCTGCCTCAGGATAGCAATATGCCCAGAATGCACCTGAACACACCTCCCTGTAAGACCAGAATGCACCTGAACACACCTCCCTGTAAGACCAGCACGCCCATGGGCGCACAGATGGGTGCAGGTGCATTTGCTATTTAAACGACGTGGGCGCTGGATGGGAAATTGACAACTGCGTTGGTCTTAAACTAGCAAAGACACTTTGACACTGGGTGCAAGATAGGGCCCTTAACGTTACTTACTTTCTCTTCTTCATCCCCTGTGGGATGAAGGCTGCAAAGAGATCTCTCCATCATGTTTAATCCTTGGCAACACGCTACGCATCTGCCCATGACAGGTGCATCTTGTCCAGCAGCTCCTCCAACTTTTAGAAACACCAGCTAGCAGGGCCGTTCCTAGCTTTTTGGAGGCCCTGTGTAAAACTTGTTTAGCATTTGCATAGGGCCCCAAAAGGGCTAACTTCTTCTTCAGAAAGAACAGCCCTGTTCTAAAGACCTTAAAGATACAAAGTTATTGAACTATAAAATTTAACTTTGACCCTCTCACTGTATGTTTTCACTTTTTGAATGTTATTTGAACTATAAAATGTCTTCCATAGCACCTTGCAAACCAAGCTAGCTAGCTAGCAATAGTGTTAGCTGGTAACTTAAGGGAAAGTCTGCCCATTTTCTGTACTGCCGTGCAGATAAATGGCACCAGTACCCTGAGGTCCAAGTTTACCCGCAGCAACTTTCCCTCTTTAGCATTTAGCTTAGCGCCATTGCAACCATAAACTTCATCATCCTCCCTAGCTCCGCCCTCTCGTCAAAAATGGTCACGTCCGGTTTTTCGAAAACCGAGATGGTAACACCCAAATCGGCAATCGCCTGGCCAAACATCCGTTATTTTTACAGTCTTTGTCAGCAAGTGACCCGGTGTGAAAGGGGTAGAAATGGAAACTGTAAATGTTAAAGCAGCATCCTAATTAATGAAAACCACACATGAAGAGCTGAAGTCTGTCATATATTCTGTTCTGTTCAGCTTTTAGTTCTTGAAATGAAGGCTGTCTTGTTGTTTTAGCCTTGCTAGCAGCATGACACCAAACACTACTATAATGTACAAGAAAGATAACATCATCATGAAACTACAACTTTAAGCTTAACACATCTGTATTAAGAATATAGTGGAACACTCCTCCGTAAGTTTGCCCCCCACAGGTATCTATTTTCTATTGTCTATCTGGTGAAGTCTAACTTGATTAGGTTTACATTTGATTTGAGAACTAAGCTTGTCTAATGAAAAGACATTGAACAGACAGAGTCATTAGCTGGAGAGGCCTGAGGGCTCAATGGCAGGAGCATCTGATCTTGACTGTGACAGCCCTCCGTTTGCCAGCTGTCATTTTAACAGATTCTTGACTGAAGTTATTTATGTGACAGTCCTGTCAAACCAAAACACCACAAACTGTCCCAGCCTATCACACCTCAGCTCCACCCAACCCAACCCACCTCCAGTAACTGACAGAGACAAACTGCAGGTTTCAACTTGTCCCTTCAGAAACCTCTGGATGTGTTTTTACTTAGTCTATAGTTCAGGATTAAATAATCATAATAACAATAATAAGTATCTTTTATCTTGTTGTTGAGGATGTGTGTCCACAAATCAAAACCAGGACAGATTTACACTTTTGATGGGATGAAGTTTGTGACGGTCTTTGGTATTTTTTGCCCCCAACGTCTCCTCCTAGGCAATGTGGCAATGGTTATGTTTAGGTTTTGGTTAAAACGCAGCACCCACAATGGGTGCTGCGAGGGGCACGGGCACAAGGGGACCACTGGTGTGAATAAAACACTTAAAGAACTCCTTAAAAACCCGGGTTCAGTTATATAAAAGCTGTTTAAAAGACGGCCAGATATTAAAAGCAGGTTAAAAGAACCACTGGACAGGATGGACAGCGGGAGATTTAAAACTTTAAATAAAAGTTCACCTCCACAACTACCCTGGTGTCTATCCTAGAGAATTTACAAAATAAATACATAAAATAAATTAAAAAAAAGAAAACAAAAAAAAAAAATATATATATATATATATACACACACATACACATATATACATACATATACACACACACATATATATATATATATATATATATATATATAGTTATGTATTAACTTTGTATAAAATTTAATAATTTTAAAACATCTTATTCAAACTCAAAAATTTAATTAAAATAGTTAAAAGATCATCAAAACTGTCTGAATTACTTGCCCTTGAGGTTAAAAAATATATACACACACCATTAAAAATTAGTAATAAGTGCTGTGTTCAAAAGTGCTTTAAAAAGGTAAAAAGTGCCAAACAATAAATAACCATAAATAATTTAAAATACATCATAGAATAAAACCACACTGTTAGTAAAAACGCATAAAACCAATGGCATGTGTATATCATGTTAAAGTTTTGAGGCAAGTAATTCAATTTGTAATAATAATAATAATAATAATAAATATTAGCAATAAAAACAGAAGCACAATCAAATTATTAAAATATAGGTAAGGCAGAATAAAAGTTATAAAGGACAACCAAGGCATCTTTAAAATATTTATTAAAAAAAAAAAACATCAAAGGTGTGTAATGTTACCTGTCAGGCTGCTCCGCTGTTTAAGTCCCGTTCAGATGAGGTCAAAGAGACGTGGTACCTTCATCAGCAGACACTGACAGATGCTGCTGCTGTCTGTGTTCATCTGACTCATCCTTTATATCTAGACTGACTTGTGAGCAGGATCCAGTCACACATGTAGGGCTGCCAGTCAGTGCTCTGATTGGACAATTTTTAGATTAATTGTTGTTATGAGTTCAGTCAGAACTTCTGAACTCAGAACAACAAACCTGGAGTGTCATTCCAAGGAAACTGAAGTTGGAATGTTGTCCGTCCAGTGTTGACTCACCTCTTACTGCAGCTCTGTTGATAGGTTTTGTTCAGTCTTGTTTTTGACTGACCCCGTTGGTACTGGTCATTAGAAAAGGACTGTTGGTAAGCTAATGTCAGCTTTGTTAGCAAGCTAAGGCACTTAAAAACGTGATATTACTATTTAATGTTTCCAGATTCATTACAGAAACATATTTAAGATAATACAACAACTCAACTTTTGTCTTCATGCAGCAGGTTTCAATGCGCAGTAAACCAGAAGGTTTAAGGGCGACGTGTGACCCCCCAACTTCCCACGGACATGCGCACCAAACACTAACATTAGCCACCATAAGCTACTGGTCACACCAGACCAAGAAAGGTTGCATCAGTAAAACCCCTTAGTGTATTGTAATTGAGAAAGGATGTGTTTCATTGCTTATCATTTGTAAAAGGAAAAGGTTAAACTAACAAGCGCTTGCAGAGTTGGAGAGACAGATGAATCACAGTAAACAAGACACAGCAGAAGTTGTCACAGCTAGCAGACAGAACTGAACCTAGTCCTATTACCATGCAAGTAGTGTGGATCAACGGAAGTATATTTCCAGGCTCTGTGTGTTGCCGTTCTCAAACTGTGTTCGCCTTGGGAAACAACAAATTTCGAGCTAGCAAGCTACACACAGTGAGGAATGTTAAGCCCTGAATATAGGCCTTTGTAATGAAATGCATACAAAAGTACATTTGTGAATACCTTTCCAATTTACTACAGGTGTGACCTCCAAAGAGTTTAAACTGCAGAAACACTGAAGCCAAAAATTAATTAACTCGTGACAACATGTACAAACCTCGAGTTTCATTCCAAGGAAACTGACATTGGAATGTTGTCTGTCCAGTGTTGCTCCGCCTCTTCACCGCCGCTCTGTTTTTTAAGTTTTGTTTCCTCATATTTAGAACAGTCTGAACTCATAAGAACATGTACAAACCGCAAGTTTCATTCCAAGGAAACTGAAGTTGGAATGTGATCTGTCCAGCGTTGGCTCGCCTCTTACTGCAGCTCTGTTATTAGGTTTTGTTCATGCTTTTATTACTTTAGTTACGTACAGATTTTTCCCTGGCTTAACATAAGGTGAAGTTGGTACTGTACCTAACTTCTATGTAAGGTTATTCTGAGTGGAAACACTGAGCTGTGAAGTGTACATTTCTTGTTTTTGACTGGCCCTGTTGGTACTGGTCATTAGAAAAGTCAACTTACAACATAGAAAACTAAAGTTATTGTTATTGTCAGACATTACCCGCAAGAAGAAGCTCTGAAGAACAACTATAGATGAAAACAGGAAAAATGTCTTAGGCAAGGCAAGGCAAGGCAGCTTTATTTGTATAGCACATTTCAGCAACAGGGCAATTCAAAGTGCTTTACATGAAAACAGATTAACAAATTTAAAACAGATAAAATACGAGAATAAAAGTTACAATGCAATATAAGAAATGAAACACTGAAGAGCAATTAAAACAGTTAAATATATAAAAGCAGATAAAATAGGAATTTCTCTTTATATGCTTATATAGATTGTCATACAGTGTCAACAATGCAACTTCAGTATAAGAAATGAACAGTTATTTAATGAAAGGCAACATCAAATAGATAGGTCTTCAGCCTTGATTTAAAAGAACTGAGAGTTGCGGCAGACCTGCAGTTTTTTGGGAGTTTGTTCCAGATATGTGGAGCATAAAAACTAAATGCTGCTTCCCCCTGTTTAGTTCTGACTCTGGGGACAACAAGCAGACCTGTCCCAAACGACCTGAGAGGTCTGGGTGGTTCATACTGTAGTAGCAGATCAGAAATGTATTTTGGCCCTAAACCGTTTAGTGATTTATAAACCAGCAAAAGTATTTTGAAATCAATTCTTTGAGGCACTGGAAGCCAGTGTGGAGACTTCAGAACTGGAGTGATGTGATTTACTTTCTTGGTCTTAGTGAGGACTCGAGCAGCAGCGTTCTGAATCAACTGCAGCTGTCTGAGTGATTTTTTAGGGAGACCGGTAAAGACACCGTTACAGTAGTCAAGTCTACTGAAGATAAAAGCATGGACAAGTTTTTCCAAGTCCTACTGAGACATAAGTCCTTTAACCCTTGATATATTTTTAAGGTGGTAATAGGCTGACTTTGTAATTGTCTTAATGTGGCTGTTAAAATTCAGGTCTGAGTCCATGACTACACCAAGATTTCTGGCTTTGTCTGTTGTTGTTAACATTATCGTTTGAAGCTGAGTTCTGACTTTTAATTGTTCCTCTTTTGCTCCAAAAACAACCACCTCAGTTTTTTCTTCATTTAATTTAAGAAAGTTCTGGCACATCCAGTCGTTAATTTGTTCAATGCACTTAGTCTGTTGTATTGGACTATAGTCCCCTGGCGATAAGGTTATATAAATTTGTGTGTCATCCGCATAACTATGGTAACCTATTTTATTGTTTTCCATTATTTGAGCCAGTGGAAGCATGTAGATGTTAAACAGGAGAGGCCCCAGAACGGAGCCTTGGGGAACTCCGCACGTCATATTTGTATGCTCAGATGTATAATTCCCTATAGACACAAAGTAGTCCCTATTCTTTAAGTAAGACTCAAACCAGAAATGCCAACCCAGTTTTCCAATCAGTCTAGTAATATGTCATGGTTGACCGTATCAAATGCAGCACTGAGATCAAGTAATACTAAGACTGAAATTTTGCCACTATCTGTGTTTAGGTGGATGTCATTAAAGACTTTAACAAGAGCTGTCTCAGTGCTGTGGTGTGGTCGAAAACCCGACTGGAAGGCATCAAAACTGTTGTTTAGTGACAAGAAAAGGTTGAGTTGTTGAGAAACCGTTTTTTCAATGATTTAATTTAAAAATGGAAGGTTTGATATCGGCCTATAGTTGCTCATTAGTGACGTGTCTAGATTGTTCTTTTTTAAGAGTGGCTTAATGACTGCAGTTTTCAGGGCCTGTGGGAAGATACCTGAGAGAAGAGACGTGTTTACAATCTGTAGAACATCTGTAGCCAAACAGTTTGCAACATTTTTGAAAAGGCCCGTTGGTAGAATATCAAGGCAGCAGGAGGAGGTTTTCAGATGTTGTATAATGTCCTCCAGGTTTTTACGGTTAATCATATGAAATTGGGTCATATTGGAATCTGTTTTGCCTGGACACTGTGACAACACATATCCTGTACTCGATATGGAAGCACTGACTGTCTAATTTTCTGAATTTTGTCATTGAAGAAGGTGGCAAAATCATTGCAGGCCTTTGTGCTATGGCAGGCTGTTTTAACATGTAATCAAACCACACTCCTATCTGTAATTACATTTTAGATATTTATAATAGCATTTCTCCTTGTCAAGATTATATTCTAACTAGTCAAAATAGTAATTAATGATATCCACAATAACATTCTTACTTGTAGCAAATGTTTTTCAAGATATCTACAACTTTGATTGCACTAGTCAAAACTAAATTTAAATCCTTAAATAGTATAGGTGGGAGATTTACCATTTAGTAGCTGGATATTTATTGCAGATATCTGTATTTAATTCTTCCTAGTCAGAAAGAACTTTCTAGATATCTGCAATATATTTTATTAGAATATGTCCACATCCTGTTGTATAGATGAGTTTTTATTAAATAGCACTGCTAACGAAGCTTTGCTTACTGTACATTTCCTCCAGTGCTCAAGTCACTGCTTACTCAGGCCTTGTGTTCAACAACTGCTTTATTTTACAGTTTTTATTCTACAATCACATATTTACAGATTTCTTTGACTCATAAACCATCTTACAGTATTCATAAAACAAATAAAAAGTGGCCAAAGTGACCAGTAATTATCCAAAACACTTCACACAAGATAGAAATATCCATTACTTTTTTTATACCGGTATAACAAATAACATGTTTTCTGTGGCTGCACATCAAATACAAATAAATGTGTATCTGATTACATAATCAACACATTAATTGCATTATGACACACGTTATATGGACAATATCTATTTAATCCTCTGTTAAACCCACATGCATTTATTTTCACTTCCAGAAGAAATCAGTTTCTAAAGTCACCAAATATGTCAAGATGAAGTTTGATTCAAATTTGCAAATAATTGCTGCACATTTAACCATATGTGATAATAAATGGAATTAACTGTAAATCAGTCACCACAGGAAACAGATTCTGTAGAAAATAAGATGTAAAATATATAAAAATGTACATTTGTTCCCATGATTGAAAATAAATCAATACCTGAAATGAGATCAGTGATTAGTTTACCCTGACAGGAGAGATTATCAGAGGGGCAGAGTTTTTACCATCGTCATTATAACAGGGACCTAAGAATAGGAAGAGTTTCTCAGTGAAGGAGCAGCCAGTAAAGGAGTAGATAAGAGCTGCAGCATCTACGTCATAAAAGGAGACCAGACCCTCCTCATAATCCACAAACACCCCCACCTTCTGAGGAGGAGACTTCAGAGAGAGACGGACTGAAGGGACATCACAAGCTTTGTACTCATTTCCATTTCTCAACCATATAGTCCAGTAACCTTTCTGAGGGCTCAGTGTGATGTCCTTCCTCTTGATAGACTCTCTGGCCATTCCTAAATCCCATTCAGTCTTTTCTTTAACTTGAACCTCAACGTAAAATCTGCCTGAAGAGAAACTCTGTTTTCCTAAAACACTACAATAATGCAAAAATCTCTTTGGGTTGTATGGGAGATTCTTCCTGACATCACCAAGATGCACTTGTTTCCCAGCATCAGACAGGATAAGTTGAGGATGTGCTGTATCAGGATCAAGAGTCACATCCACTGCATACTGCTGGACCCTCTTCAGCTCGGCTTCAAGCTGCTTCTTCAGCTCAGACTCAGCGAGCCGCTTCTTTATCTGTTTACCGAGTGTCTCCTCCAGCTGAGCCACAGCTTTCACCACAGTTTCGTCATATGATGGACAGACACTGACCTCTGTCCAATCCTTGGTTGGTGGAGGTTGTTGGATATTTAGGGACTTTACACTCTGGAGAAGATGGAGGTGGTCTTCAGAGCGTAAGACCAGCTCCACCTCAGTGCTTCTCTTCATCAGCTCAGAGATTTCCTGTTCCAGCTCTTTGATGAAAGCTTCAGCCTGTTTTTCTGTTGTTTTCTGCTTCTCTTTGATCGTGTTGGTGAGCTCATTCAGGCCTCTCTCAACAGACTCCTTCAGAGAAGTGAAGACCTGAACACCTTCTGCTATCTCTCTGTCTGCATCTTCCTCACTGAGGTTGACTGAGTGTTGGATCTCCTGAATCTTCAGTTTTCTATTCTGTATCATCTGCTGAATTTCAGCCCCTGTCTTCACCAGCTTTGCCTTCTTTCCTTCATATCCTTCTTTCAGAGGAACAACATCATGCGTCTTGTGGTCTAAAACAGGACAGTGTGTGCAGACACATGTCTGGTCAGTCTTACAGAACAGCTCCAGAGGTTTATTGTGCTTCATACACATCCTGCCTTCCAGGTTCTCCACAGGGTCGATCAGCTGATGTCTTTTCAGGCCGGACGTTGTCAGATGAGGCTCCAGGTGAGTCTCACAATAGGAGACCAGACACACCAGGCAGGACTTCAGGGCCTTTAGTTTGGTTCGAGTGCAGACGTCACAGGGAACCTCTCCTGGTTTGGACACTTGTTGCTCTGAGCTGCTGCTGCTGGCTTTCTGTTGAGCTGACTGTCTGAACTGAGCGACCATCTCAGAGATAAAAGTGTTGACGTGCAGTTCAGGTCTTGTGGTAAAGGCCATTTTACACAACGGACACAGGTACTGGTCATTGGTGTTCCAGTGTTCAGTGATGCAGTTTTTGCAGAAGTTGTGACCACATGATGTGCTGACAGGATCAGTGAACACATCCAGACAGATGGAGCACAGAAACTGATCTTCAGATGGCACAATGCTGGCAGCAGCCATAACTACATGCCGTGTGAGAAAAAAAAAATACATTTAATTATAAAAAGACAATTTTTATTATTTGTTTAAAAAGTAAATGTGTGCATTTGTGGGCATTATGGAGCCTTGTGTGTGTGTGTGTGTGTGTGTGTGTGTGTGTGTGTGTGTGTGTGTGTGTGCGTGTGTGTGTGTGTAGCTAAGTGTATATGATGGAATAGTGGCATTAGAATGGGCCAGAGGCCACTAAATTTGGACTTTCATGGTCAACATGTTTTGTGAGTGTAATAAATAATGTGTTGATTATCCTTTGGACACTTGGATAGGCGCACTGAGCAATCCATTGGTTTAAAGTTGTTATTCCATTTGTACCAGGGGTTAAGTGGGACCTGGCAGGTGGGGGAACCCTAACATCTTGGTAACAGCTAGTTCACCTGTTACCAAGGCCGTAGGTTTTGTTAAAACCTCCTATCAACAGTCGGTTCTATAGCCTAGTTTTTATTATACTAATAACGTGTTTAAAATTTTTTTTTACGTGTAAGTAAGAATTAGGGATGAGCGAGTACAGCATTATCTGTATCTGTATCTGTATCTCGGGGCCTAACCCGGAAGTGGGCGGGGTTTAATCCGGAAGTGGGTCGGTTTGTCTTGAAATGGGCGGGGCTTTAACCGGTATGTTATTTTAAGTATGCAATTGATATGGGTTGATCAGAAATTGTTATATTTATTGCTGATTAGAAAACTATTTACATGACAGCATCAGCATTGAGCTTCAGATCAATGGTTTTGATCACGATAACAAACTATATACAGAACAATGAATACAACACATGCGGTTGCAATTATGAAGTAAAATGTAATGAACAAGAGTTTTCATACTCAGCATAACTTTCTTTTTTTAACTTTTAATTTTTTTATGATCAGGGTGATTTTTTTTTTTTTTGGTTCATTTTTTTTATTTTTATTTCCACACCAGGTATGCGTGTGTGTGTGTGTGTGTGTGTGTGTGTGTGTGTGTGTGTGTGAGAGTGAGTAACAGAGAGACAGAGAGAGAGAGAGAGAGAAAGAGAAAGAGAGAGAGGGTGCGGGGGGGACTGTGTTCTACGGATCAAATAGTCAGACGCTGTTTTTCAGATCTGTTTAGAGCCAGCCAGAGCCATTTCTTTATCACTCTGGAGCCAGCTGACGGTTTAAAAAAGAAAAAAAATCTCCGACAGGCAGAGCAGCAACGCGAGTCGCATTCTACCAAGCACCACGTCTGAACAAACCCCACGTTTACCAGAACTCTATTGGTTAATAAGTAAGTACTACAAACCGAAGTAAAAAACAAACCTGAAGCTGAAAAAACCCTAAACGTTAACGGAAAAGACCCGCGAACCTGAGTGACTGAGGGACAGACAGAGAGAGAGAGAGAGTTGTTCTGTGTGTGAGTGAGCAGAGCGGGACACACAATGTCCAATCAGATTCAGGAGTGTAAGCGCACAAGGCGAGACTTTACCACTCTCATTGAGGCTTTAAAAAGCACTGGGAAGTCGTTTTTTTATTTCAGGCCCACTTCCATCTCTAGGTCGCAGATCATGTCTTTTTAGTAGACTACTCTCCCTTAACCTTAAGTTTTGGGAACGTGGCTCCCTGTTCAGCAGGGATGGGATTCATCCCAATACACGCCGTGGAACCCAGATGCTACGTGGAAATTTACACCACGCCCTGCATACTCAGAGCTATGATTGACTGTTTGCATCCCATAAACACTCTCACAAGCACACTGACCAGACACACTCTCCCAAAAGCTCTGACTCCGTTACAAATAACTCTGTTAACCCACAGACCAGCTATATCATTCCAGTTATAATCAATAATATCAGTAATCAGAGATACAGCGCTACACGCCCCTCTGTGCTCCCTTCGGAGCAATCACCCATTCATAATCCCATAACCATGGTGTCTGTCCCCCGACTGAGACCATCAAACGTTAACAAAAGAGGTGCTATACTCAACAACCTAATTGGAATTAAAACAACCACTGCAATGATTGAACAGAATAGGAAAATCAAATGTGGACTATTAAATATTAGATCTCTGTCTTCTAAAGCAATACTGGTAAACAAATTGATATCAGATAACCAAATTGATTTATTCTGCCTCACTGAAACCTGGCTGGGCCATGAAGAATATGTTAGTCTAAATGAAGCCACTCCTCCCACTCATAATAATACTCAAATTCCACGAGGCTCAGGCCGAGGAGGGGGAGTTGCAGCCATATTTGACTAAAATCTGTTAATTAATCCTAAACCTAAACTAAATTATGACTCGTTTGAAAGCCTTGTTCTTAATCTTCAACATCCAACATGGAAAACAGTACAGTCAATTATATTAGTTGTTGTTTACCGAGCACCAGGTCCATATTCTGAATTTTTATCTGAATTTTCTGAGTTTTTATCACGTGTAGTCCTTCAATCAGACAAAGTACTTATCGTAGGTGATTTTAATATCCATGTGGACGTTGACAGCAATAGCCTTAGTACTGCTTTCAATTCACTGCTAGATTCAATTGGTTTCAGTCAGAGTGTGCATGAGGCCACGCACTGTTTTAACCACATCCTCGACCTTGTGCTAGAATATGGCATCAAAATAGAAGATTTAATAGTATTTCCGCAGAATCCTTTATTATCAGACCATTTTTTAATAACTTTTGAATTCTTACTACCAGACTATAGGAAATTAAATAAAAGCTTCTACACCAGATGCCTATCTGACAGTGCTATAGCTAAATTTAAGGAAGAGCGCTCTGTTTTGTTTTGTTTTGTGTTTTAACTTTGTTTCTTGCGATGGTACCCGTATCTCATTCACCAGTGAAGAGCTCGTGACCTTCAGGGCAACAACACCATCAGACTTATTTCCCACTTTTCTTCTCCCTTCACTGGAAATTTTGGACATTCTGGTCAAAGGTGCGCTCACCTTTGCTCACGCAGCGAAACGCCGGAGGAGAGGGAAACGGGCCGGTGCGCTGGTGCGTCTCCGCCAGCGAGGATCACGCACACCGTTACCTGGAATATTCCTCTCTAACGTGCGCTCTCTGCCCAACAAAGTGGAGGAACTACAACTGCTGTTGAGGGGAAACAGGGACTTTTCTTCATCTGCTGTTTTGTGCTTCACGGAGACGTGGCTCTGTGGAATAATACCGGACTCTGCGCTGCAGCTGGCAGGCTTCCAGCTTTTCAGAGCGGACAGAGACACGGCTCTCTCCGGCAAAACTAAAGGTGGAGGAATCTGTTTCCACATCAACAGCGGTTGGTGCAACGACGTGACAGTGATCCAGCAGTATTGTTCTCCTGACCTGGAGTATTTCACCATAAACTGTAAGCCTTTTTATTCACCCCGTGAGTTCCATTCATTCATTCTGGTCGGTGTTTACATCTCACCGCAGGCCAACGTGCAGGACGCGCAGCGCATGCTTGCCGACCAGATACTGTGTGTGGAGCGTGACTTTAATAAAGGGAACCTCACTCATGAACTCCCTAAATATAGACAACATATTAAATGCCCGACCAGAGAGGAGAACATTCTGGATCACTGTTACACCACAGTCAGGGATGCTTATCACGCCGTCCCCCGTGCTGCACTGGGACACTCTGACCACGTCATGGTTCACCTGATCCCCGCCTACAGACAGAAACTAAAGCTCTGCAAACCTGTAGCGAGGACATCAAGGAAGTGGACCAGTGTAGCTGTGGAGGATCTCCAGTCATGTTTGGATTGTACTGACTGGGATGTGTTCAGGACTGCTACCAACAGTCTGGATGAGTACACAGAGGCTGTGACGTCATACATCAGCTTCTGTGAGGACTGCTGCGTTCCATCAAGCACCAGGGTGAGTTACAACAATGACAAACCCTGGTTCACAGCCAAACTCAGAAGGTTAAGGCTGGCTAAGGAAGAGGCGTTCAGGAGTGGGGACAAAGACAGATTTAAAGAGTCAAAGTACAAATTTAGCAAGGCAGTGAAGGAGGCTAAACATCGGTACTCTGAGAAGCTCCAACGCCAGTTCTCAGCTAATGACTCTGCGACTGTCTGGAAAGGACTTAGGCAGATCACCAACTTCAAGCCTAAAACCCCCCACTCCTTCAATGACCGACACCTAGCCAACGACCTGAACGAGTTCTACTGTCGATTTGAAAGACAAAAGGACAGTCCTGACACCATCCCCCACGACACCTCCCTACAGCTACAGCCACTGTGCATCACCTCCACCTCGCCCACCTCAGCAGGGTCCTGGGCCCCCCCAAACAATGCCCTCCTTAAAGGTCCCATCCACCTCCACCCCCCCTCCCACCTCAGTGACGACTCTCTCCATTCACGAGAGGGACGTCAATAGACTCTTTAGGAGACAGAATACCAGGAAAGCTGCTGGACCGGATGCTGTCTCCCCATCCAGCTTGAAGCACTGCGCTGACCAGCTGTCTCCAGTGTTCACAGACATTTTTAACACCTCACTGGAGACATGTCACGTGCCAGCCTGCTTCAAGACCTCAACCATAATGCCTGTCCCCAAGAAGCCAAGGACCACAGGACTTAATGACTTCAGACCCGTCGCCCTGACCTCTGTGGTTATGAAGTCCTTTGAGCGCCTTGTGCTTTCACACCTCAAAGACCTCACCGACCCCCTCCTGGACCCCCTGCAGTTTGCCTACAGAGCCAATAGGTCTGTAGACGATGCAGTCAACCTGGCCCTCCACTACATCCTCCGGCACCTGGACTCCGCAGGAACCTACGCCAGGATCCTGTTTGTGGACTTCAGCTCTGCCTTCAACACCATCATCCTGGCTCTGCTTCAGGAGAAACTCTCCCTGCTTGGTGTGCCTGACTCCACCTGCAGGTGGATCACTGACTTCCTGTCTGACAGGAAGCAGCATGTGAAGCTGGGGAAACACGTCTCCGACTCACAGACCATCAGCACCGGATCCCCCCAGGGCTGCGTTCTTTCTCCTCTGCTCTTCTCCCTGTACACCAACAGCTGCACCTCCAGTCACCAGTCCATCAAGCTTATGAAGTTTGCGGACGACACCTCCCTCATCGGACTCATCTCTGATGGAGACGAGTCCGCCTACAGGTGGGAGGCTGACCACCTGGTGACCTGGTGCAAGCAAAACAATCTAGAGCTCAACGCTCTAAAGACAGTGGAGATGGTTGTGGACTTCAGAAAGAACCCAGCCCCACCTGCCCCCATCACCCTCTGTGGTTCCACAATTGACACTATGGAGTCTTTCCGCTTCCTGGGAACTACCATCTCCCAGGACCTCAAGTGGGAGCTGAACATCAGCTCCCTCGTCAAGAAAGCACAACAGAGGATGTACTTCCTGCGGCAACTGAAGAAATTCAACCTGCCAAAGACAATGATGGTGCACTTCTACACAGCCATTATTGAGTCCATCCTCACATCCTCCATCACCATCTGGTACGCTGCTGCCACTGCCAAGGACAAGGGCAGGCTGCAGCGTGTCATTCGGTCAGCTGAGAAGGTGAATGGCTGCAATCTGCCGCCGCTCCAGGACCTATACACCACCAGGACTCTGAAGCGTGCTGGAAAGATTGTGGCTGACCCCTCCCACCCCGGACACAAGCTCTTTGAGCCACTCCCCTCTGGCAGGAGGATGAGGTCCATCAGGACCAAAACCTCACGCCACATAAACAGTTTTTTCCCCTCCGCCACTAGCCTTATCAACAAGGCCCGGAATCCATCCTGACTCTCTCCACACCCCACCTCTGGCTCCTCATGCCACTGTACCTACTCTGCTGTAGCGTCCGTTTTCACCACTGTTTAACTTATTTTACTATTTATTTAAATTTATTTTATCGTTATTAATACTTACTGTGTGTATATGTTTATACTTATATTGTTTATATCTTTTTATCCTTCTTATATTTGTATGTGTGACATGCTCCAACAACACCATGACAAATTCCTCGTATGTGCAACGTACTTGGCAATAAAGCCCTTTCTGATTCTGAGATATTCCAACAGCATTTAACTCGATGCCATGCCTTAATATAACAGAGGACTGTTATGTTGGCTTCAGTCCCTCCCAAATTGATAACTTTGTAGACGCTGCTACGGCCTGCCTACGGACAACTTTAGACTCAGTTGCTGCTATCAAAAAGAAGATGGCGATGCAAAGGAAAGTAGCACCTTGGTATAACTCCCAAACTCGTAAATTAAAACAAATCTCATGAAAACTCCTCCAAACTGAAAGAATCTAGTGTAGATTGGCAAGATAGTCTGAAAAATTATAGGAGGACCCTCAGAAATGCCAGATCAGACTATTACTCAACACTAATAGAAGACAATAAGAACAACCCAAGGTTTCTTTTCAGCACTGTAGCCAGGCTAACAGAGAGTCATAGCTCTGTTGAGCCATCTATTCCTATAGCTCTGAGCAGTGATCGCTTCATGACCTTCTTTAATGATAAAATTATAACAATTAGAGATAAAATTCATCACAATTTGCCCACAGCTTCTAACGGCTCACCATTGGGCGCAGGGGGGCTGGAGAAACCGATAAAACCTGATACATACTTAGACTGCTTTTATCCTATAGACCTTCAACAACTAATGTTAAGGGTCTCCTCAGCTAAGCCAACTACCTGTCTCTTAGACCCCATTCCAACGAGGCTACTTAAAGAAGCACTATCTGTGGTTAACACCACATTACTAGATACGATAAACATGTCTTTATTAACAGGTCATGTACCGCAGTCATTTAAAGTAGCTGTGATAAAACCTATTCTGAAAAAAACCCACCCTCGATCCTGAGGTCTTAGCCAACTATAGACCTATATCTAACCTTCCCTTTCTCTCCAAAATCCTTGAGAAGGTAGTCGCTAATCAATTGTGTGACTTTCTACATAGAAATAGTCTATTTGAAGACTTTCAGCACTGGTGAAAATTACTTAAAAACGACCTTCTAACTGCTGCTGACAAAGGACTTGTCTCCATACTTCATAGCACAGAGACGGCACTGGTGAACATTACTAACGACCTTCTAATTGCTGCTGACAAAGGACTTGTCTCCATACTTGTCTTATTAGATCTTAGTGCTGCATTCAACATTATTGACCATACCATCCTCTTACAGAGACTGGAACATTTATTTGGCATTAAAGGAATCGCACTAAGCTGGTTTAAGTCCTACTTCTCTGATCAATCTCAATTTGTTAATATTAACGATAAACCCTCCAAGTACGCTAAAATTAGTGCTTGGACCAATTCCATTCCCCTTATATATGCTTCTTTTAGGCAATATTATTAGGAAACACTCAATTAACTTTCACTGTTACGCAGACGACACCCAATTATATCTGTCAATTAAGCCAGACGAAAGCGGTCAGTTAGCTAAACTTCAAGTATGCATTAAAGAAATAAAATCCTGGATGACCTACAATTTCCTGATGTTAAACTCAAACAAAACTGAAGTTATAGTGCTGGGACCCAAGCACCTCCAGACTTCATTATCTAAAGATATAGCTACCTTAGATGGTATTGCCCTGGCCTACACCACTACTGTCAGAAATCTAGGAGTTATTTTTGATCAGGATATATCATTTAATGCCCGTCTTAAACAAACCTCAAGAACAGCTTTTTTCCACCTTCGTAACATTGTCAAAATTAGGAACATCCTGTCTCAAAACGATGCTGAAAAACTGGTCCATGCATTCGTTACTTCCAGGCTGGACTACTGTAATTCCTTACTATCAGGATGCTCAAATAAGTCACTTAGGACTCTCCAGCTGATCCAGAATGCTGCAGCACGTGTTCTGACAAGAACTAACAAAAGAGACCATATTTCTCCTGTACTAGCTTCTCTGCATTGGCTTCTTGTAAAATCCAGGATTGAATTTAAAATCCTTCTCCTGACCTACAAAGCTCTAAATGGTCAAGCACCATCATATCTAGAAGAGCTCTTAGTACCTTATTGTCCAATTAGAGCACTGTGCTCCCAGAACTCAGAGTTACTTGTGGTTCCTAGAGTTTCTAAAAGTAGAATGGGAGCCAGAGCCTTCAACTACCAGGCTCCTCTCCTGTGGAACCAGCTCCCAATCTGGGTTCGGGGGGCAGACACCGTCACCACATTTAAGAATAAACTGAAAACCATCCTCTTTGATAAAGCTTATAGTTAGGGAGTGAGGAGTTGCAGCGTATGCCTAGACCAGCGGGGCAGGATGTATAGCTGCAGACACAGCACCCCTGCTTCTCTCTGCTTCTCCTCATAGTCATCAGATCTACCTCATATAATCAAGAAAATAGTGAGAGTAGAGGGAGGCAGGCCATACAGCCCGATCCGGTTGGGGAGAGTTCTAGCCCGACCAGGCTCCTCTCTTTAGCCTGCCTCTCTTAGTTATGCTATTATAATTCTAGACTGCTGGGAAATTTCCTTCCTTCCTATGACACACTGAGCTGCTCTCTCATCTCTCTTTTCATGTGGTTCCTTTGTCTGCATCCTTCTCCCAGAAATGCCTGTTACTAACCTAGCTCTGGGGAGTTTACTCCCCGGAGTCCTCATGTTTCTTCTTCACCCAGAATATCGCCTTGGATTAGGGTGGCACCAACACCTGGGTCTTGGGTGCAGCTGTCGCTATGGACCTGCTACACCAAGCTACGCTCTGCGATTCCCTGCAGTGTCCGGCTGCGTCCTGCCGCGTCCACTGCGTCCACCCATGCTCTGTTGTGCCACATTACACCCCGTAACGCCCTGCTGTGCCCTACTACGACACAAACTACTACGACTACCATTGTAGTCACTGTTCCATTATCTTTTTTTTGACTATTTTTGCCACTGTTCATCACACCACCAACCGGTACCGTCAGACACCGCCTACCAAGAGTCTGTGTCTGCCGAGGTTTCTTCCTGAAAGGGAGTTTTTCCTCGCCACTGTCGCAATAGCTACTGCTAATGCTTGCTCTTGAGGGAATTACTGTAATTGTTGTGGCTTTGTAATTATAGAGTGTGGTCCAGACCAACTCTATCTGTAAAGTGTCTCGAGATAACTCTTGTTATGATTTGATACTATAAATAAAATTGAATTGAATTGAATTGAAAACATTGGGGGGGGGGGGGCATTATAACTGGGGTGTTAGGGGTCTTCCCCAAAACTTGTTGAGCGTCTAACACTTCATTTTTGTCTAAAATCAATGGAAAACATATGAACTGCTAAGAAGTAAGGCTGGATCCAAATATCCGACCATACGGATATCCGTTCGTTAAGTAGGTTTTAGATTTTACAATTTTGGCATTCAAATATTTGCTTTTTGTTTTGTTTTTCCTTCATTTCTGTAAAAAAGTTGAAAAGTTTCAACTTTTGGAGAGACGCAACCCAACGTCATGTATAATCGGCAACAGCTCAAGTAAGAAGGATATATTATTATTTTTACATCTTTAGGGACTGGGTTCTTTGTATTTTTTAAGAAGGACAAACCTACCTCTTCTAAATATGGGGGGGGGGGGGGACATATCCCCTGCAAATCTAATTGCCTCCTAAATTACAACATTGCAAAGGCCAAAATAATAAACTGAGTCCGATGCAGTCAGTCCACATAAAACACACCGCAGCTACATTGAGATCACTGAGAACAATAAGGGCAGAACAGCATCACGATCTGTTTTAACCGAATATTCTCTTTCTACTGCAGCTAAAAACAACAGACCTGCAGCACGTTACTGTGTCAATAACGAGCCTATTTGTAACCGGTAGGCTACCGGCAACATGATCTTCACCTGTTTAAGTGACAGATAGCACGCGACGAACGGACAAACAAACAGGAAACACCGATGTATGAAACTGGCAATAATCCAAGGTGCCGGAACATCATTCCAGATCGTTCCGACCCATTTTAACCCTTGGTTTGTACACATTTAATTTTATACACATTTATACGTATACAAACATAACTGTTAAAGAAAAATTCCCATTCATGAAGGAGGTTCGGGGAGACTTTGATTACTTACACAGAAGCATTTAATGAATTCTCAATTGAGGAGAATTTAGGATTACACAGTACAGCGTAGGTGCCATCCAAACATTCTGAAGTTCCTGCCTTCCTGAAGGTTTATTTAAACTCATGCTGGAGGCATTAGGTTTAGCTGAACCTTATAAAGACCTGAAAGATATTACGGGCCCTAAAACAGACAGGCAGAATGTGTTATGTGGTGACTTCCTCTGTGACCTTGGCCCTCTTATCATCCAGCTGTTACTGTTAGAGACACAGAGTTGAAGTACTTGTCCACCTGGTAAGGTTATGAGGTTATATTGGCCACTGACCTGAATGAGACCTGGTTACCACTAACTCAACTTACAGAGCATGAGCTTGAAATTCCACTACAGTAATATTACAACAAATAGAGACTACGCTGACATAAATGTTAATGTTTTTTTTTAATCTATAAAATAGTTTTTATCTGTTTACAATCTTAAATGATGCATTGTTCATGGCGTCGTTTACAGCTGGAGAATGTGTTGCTGCCGAGTGCACAAGTTGTGTCAGCAGGTCAAAAATAACAATCTGTTCCCTTGCAAGTATTGTGTTTCTCATGTCCATTCACTCTTTCTTCCTGAAAATACAAATTAAAAAGGGTGACTGACCTTGTGGTCCTGAGCTGGTGTCTGGCAGACTCTGCACCAGATCATTCCTGTTGATCATCTCTAAAACCTTCTTGGTCACCTTCAGAGCTCCTTGAAGTTGATAGGTTTTCACCATCTCATCCACTGTGTCCTGCCTTTCTGCATTCTCCAACTTGGACACTTTGATGCTTTGGTAGCCTTCCAGGATGTCTTGCTGCAGATGCCATTTGAATTTCTGAAATTCTTCTTCTTTTAAATCCTCCAAAACTTTGAAAAGGTCCACTGCCGTCATCGTGGCTTCCTGCTAAAATCAGAAAGTTTTGTCAAACTGAAAGAAAACTGAAACACAAATGTATCAGAGCAGAAGTTCTCATTGGCCAACACAGGAGCTGTGTTGATGTGATTTATGTGTAGTTTAGTCAGTTAGAGCTCCTGCTGCTGCTCTGTGGGCTGGACCTAATGTCATTTGGAATTTGGAATAAAAAAATTAATTTTGAGACGAATTTGGGCAGTTGAAAGAATAGAGTAGTTGAAAGAAAAAGAAAAACGGCAAATGTTACAATGAACGGCGAGGTCACCGTGAGTATTGACTGACAGAGTGATGTAACATTACAATAACAATGGCGTCCCGTGGTGGGATACTGCTGCGATTTTTAACCTAACAGCAAGGAAACAAACTGCAGGAAAACGCAAAGCAGAGCCAGACCCTGATCTGCTAGCCTCTGACCTCACGGCAGCTGCTGCTGCAACGGGGAGTCGGTAAGTTTGCTAGCCATTTTATTGGTCGTTAACATTGCTGTTAACGTTAAGTTACTGTTAACGCTATATAACGAGACAGCAGCCGACGTTTGCATTTACAGTGAGCGTGCTGATGATTGACTTAGGGCCCCATTTTAACGATCTGAGTGCACGGCGTGAAGCGCCTGGCGCAGGAGCGTTTAAGGCGTGTCCAAATCCACTTTTGCTAGTTTGTCGGCGGAAAGAAGGGTCCGTGCGCCAGGCGCATGGTTCAAAAGGGTTGTACTTAGTGTCTTCATTAATCAGAGGTGGGTTTTGGGCGTAAAATGCAATAAACCAATCAGAGTGTCATCTCCCATTCCCTTTAAAAGCCAGGCGTGTTTGGACCTTTGCGCATTGTAACTAGGAGCATTTTACTAATTTGCTGTTAAAATAACAATGAAATGCTGCGCTATTGACTTTAGACCAAGGTTTTGTTGGTCAATGGTGCAATCACTTTCCGCTGCCTCAGGATAGCAATATGCCCAGAATGCACCTGAACATACCTCCCTATAAGACCAGAATGCACCTGAACACACCTCCCTGTAAGACCAGCACGCCCATGGGCGCACAGATGGGTGCAGGTGCATTTGCTATTTAAACGACGTGGGCGCTGGATGGGAAATTGACAACTGCGTTGGTCTTAAACTAGCAAAGACACTTTGACACTGGGTGCAAGATAGGGCCCTTAACGTTACTTACTTTCTCTTCTTCATCCCCTGTGGGATGAAGGCTGCAAAGCGATCTCTCCATCGCATTTAATCCTTGGCAACACGCTATGCATCTGCCCATGACAGGTGCATCTTGTCCAGCAGCTCCTCCAACTTTTAGAAACACCAGCTAGCAGGGCCGTTCCTAGCTTTTTGGAGGCCCTGTGTAAAACTTGTTTAGCATTTGCATAGGGCCCCAAAAGGGCTAACTTCTTCTTCAGAAAGAACAGCCCTGTTCTAAAGACCTTAAAGATACAAAGTTATTGAACTATAAAATTTAACTTTGACCCTCTCACTGTATGTTTTCACTTTTTTAATGTTATTTGAGCTTAAAAATGTCTTTCATAGCACCTTGCAAACCAAGCCAGCTAGCTAGCAATAGTGTTAGCTGGTAACTTAAGGGAAAGTCTGCCCATTTTCTGTACTGCCGTGCAGATAAATGGCACCAGTACCCTGAGGTCCAAGTTTACCCGCAGCAACTTTCCCTCTTTAGCATTTAGCTTAGCGCCATTGCAACTATAAACTTCACTAGCTTGGCTGCATCATCCTCCCTAGCTCCGCCCTCTCATCAAAAATGGTCACGTCCGGTTTTTCGAAAACCAAGATGGTAACGCCCAAATCGGCAATCGCCTGGCCAAACATCCATTATTTTTACAGTCTTTGTGAGCAAGTGACCCGGTGTGAAAGGGGTAGAAATGGAAACTGTAAATGTTAAAGCAGCATCCTAATTAATGAAAACCACACATGAAGAGCTGAAGTCTGTCATATATTCTGTTCTGTTCAGCTTTTAGTTCTTGAAATAAAGGCTGTCTTGTTGTTTTGGCCTTGCTAGCAGCATGACACCAAACACTACTATAATGTACAAGAAAGATAACATCATTATGAAACTACAACTTTAAGCTTAACACATCTGTATTAAGAATATAGTGGAGCACTCCTCCGTAAGTTTGCCCCCCACAGGTATCTATTTTCTATTGTCTATCTGGTGAAGTCTAACTTGATTAGGTTTACATTTGATTTGAGAACTAAGCTTGTCTAATGAAAAGACATTGAAAAGACAGAGTCATTAGCTGGAGGGCACAATGGCAGGAGCATCTGATCTTGACTGTGACAGCCCTCCGTTTGCCAGCTGTCATTTTGCCAGATTCTTGACTGAAGTATTTATGTGACAGTCCTGCCAAACCAAAACACCACAAACTGTCCCAGCCTATCACACCTCAGCTCCACCCAACCCACCTCCAGTAAGTGACAGGGACAAACTGCAGGTTTCAACTTGTCCCTTCAGAAACCTCTGGATGTGTTTTTACTTAGTCTATAGTTCAGGATTAAATAATCATAATAACAATAATAAGTATCTTTTATCTTGTTGTTGAGGACGTGTGTCCACAAATCAAAACCAGGACAGATTTACACTTTTGATGGGATGAAGTTTGTGACAGTCTTTGGTATTTTTTGCCCCCAACGTCTCCTCCTAGGCAACGTGGCAATGGTTATGTTTAGGTTTTGGTTAAAACGCAGCACCCACGATGGGTGCTGCGAGGGGCACGGGCACAAGGGGACCACTGGTGTGAATAAAACACTTAAAGAACTCCTTAAAAACCCGGGTTCAGTTATATAAAAGCTGTTTAAAAGACGGCCAGATATTAAAAGCAGGTTAAAAGAACCACTGGACAGGACGGACAGCAGGAGATTTAAAACTTTAAATAAAAGGTCACCTCCACAACTACCCTGGTGTCTATCCTAGAGAATTTTTTTTTTTAAATATATATATATATACACACACACACACACACATATATATATATATATATAGTTATGTATTAACTTAAAATAAAATAAAAATTTAATAATTTTAAAACATGTTATTCAAACTCAAATTTAAATTAAAATAAAAATTAGTAATAAGTGCTGTGTTCAAAAGTGCTTTAAAAAGGTAAAAAGTGCCACACAATAAATAACCATAAATAATTTAAAATACATCATAGAATAAAACCACACTGTTAGTAAAAACGCATAAAACCAATGGCATGTGGATATCATGTTAAGGTTTTGAGGCAAGTAATTCAATTTGTAATAATAATAATAATAATAATAATAATAATAATAATAATAAATATTAGCAATAAAAACAGAATAACAATCAAATTATTAAAATATAGGTAAGGCAGAATAAAAGTTCTAAAGGACAACCAAGTTATCTTTAAAATATTTATTAAAAAAAAAAAAAACATAAAAACATTAAAATATTAGGTAGAACCTCCTCTGCAGGTAGAAATTAACCCCCGAAAGGAAAGAATAATAAAATCTATGAAGCATGCTATAAAAGACGTAAATATGGAAATATTACAACAAATAGTTATTATTAATCATAAATATGGATTAAAACCATAAAAAAGGTCATTTAAAATACAGTAGAAAACGAAGGAAAAACAAGGAAAAGAAAAGAAAGCATGCAGGGGGGTTAAAAGGTTGGGTATAGGTTTACGGTAAGCTGCCTGGAAGGCGCCGTTGGAGGCAAAAAACACCATCGAGCATTTGTGACACACACCTGCCAATCAAAAACAACTCTCTGCCTTCACAAACGGTTCTGAGTAGTTTTATAGAATCAGAATAAACAACTAATTCAAGTTTCAGAGAATAAAGTATTCAGGCTGATGAAGACGTTCTGACCTCCCTCATAACTCAGCAGTGAAGTCAGCGGAGATTAAAATCTAACTTGTTTCCTGGTGATGATTAAATCTGACTCAACTGAACATAAAAAGGCTCATTTTGGCCTAATAATTACTGAGTTACTTCAGATCTACAAACAGTTTACAATAGTGCTGAAAGAATGTATCACTGCTCTCATCTTAACGCATGTTATGTAGCCCCAAAATATCACAAATGATATATCACGAGTTTCTTCATCAAAGGTGTGTAATGTTACCTGTCACCTTACCTGTGTAAAGTCACGTTCAGATGAGGTCAAAGAGACGTGGTACCTTCATCAGCAGACACTGACAGATGCTGCTGCTGTCTGTGTTCATCAGACTCATACTAACATCTTTTATCTAGAAGTGTCATGACATGTGAGCAGGACCCAGTCACACCTGTAGGACTGCCAGTCAGAGCTCTGATTGGACAGTTTTCAGGTTAATTATGTAAAGTGGGAGGAACAGTCTGAACTCATGAGGGAAACTCAGGAAACTGAAGTAGGAATGTTGTCCGTCCAGCGTTGGCTCACCTCCTACTGCAGCTCTGTTGTTAGGTTTTTGTTTCCTCGTACGTTTTTAGTACTTTAGTTACGTACAGATTTATCCCTGGCTTAACATAAGGTGAAGTCTGTACTGCACCTAACTTCTATGTGAGATTATTTTGAGAGGGAACTCTGAGCTGTGAGGTGTGAATTTCTTGTTTTTGACTGACCCCGTTGGTAGTGGTCATTAGAAAAGGACTGTTGGTAAGCTAATGTTAGCTTTGTGTTGGCAACCTTATAGGTGAATTATACTAGACGCGTCCAAGGTGGCGCGCGCCATCGTGACGTCAAAATGATGTCATATCCTGCCGTCATGTCCGATTTATAGCGTGTGCCCAGCTGTCGCGCACGGCTCTTTTTTTTTCAGCGGCGCGCAACAAAGCGGGAGGCTGAACGGGTTCGCAGCCAACCGGATGCCAGGACTCTCACAGTGACTGCTAGTCTCTCTTCTAAACTTACTGGCTTAAGATGAGTTCTTTTATGGTGAATGAAAGGCTTGATCCGACGAAGTAGGTCATCCAATCAAATCGAAGCATTGACGGCAATGCTGCAGCCAGTTCTACCGTTGTTTACTTTTTTCTTCTTCTTCTAGTCCATAGAAAGAGCAACGTCGGTAGCCTTTGCTCATTAGCGCCACCTCTGTTCAGGAGAAGACTGCAACTAGTGTTGCGAGCACCAGCGCGGGTATAAATGGTCACGGCGATCTCATGACATCACATTTGGACGCGCCATGCGTGCTGCGGTTACTGTAAAACACGCTTAAGGCACTTGAAAACATGATACTGTATAGCTTTTTAATGTATCCAGATTTATTACAGAAACATAGTTAGTCTAAAACAACAACTTACCCTTTGTCTTCATGCAGCAGGTTTCTGTGCACGGTGAACCAGCAGGTTTGAAGGGCGACCTGTGAGCAGGCCACCCCCCAACTTCCCACAGACACGCGCCCCAAACACTAACATTAGCCACCATAAGCTACTGGTCATACCAGACCAAGAAATGTTGCATCAGTATAACCCCTTAGTGTATTGTAATTATGAAAGGATGTGTTTTATTACTTATCATTTCTGCTTTTCATTTGTAAAAGGAAAATAATAGTTTTTTTTTCTTTCTCTGAAGAGTTACTTAGTTTCACTTTAACTAATTTAACCAGCAGTCACAGTCCATCATGGTGACATTTGACATCCACAGTCAAGCTGTCCAAACCAAAATCATTCTAGCTACATTGTTGACATGCTTCAATAAATCATGTTATTCTACTTCGTTTAAGAATGCTTGATTCTGATTAGCTGGGAGGAGGGCATTAACCCAGCAGGTTGCCTGCTGACTGAGCACGCGCCATCAAATAGTTGATCAATACACCGCTTGTATTTTTTTTCTATCACAGAAAATTCAAACATGAGGTCCGTTGTAAAAATAAACCTTGTTTAAAATAGGTCAGTCGATACATAGTTTCGCAAGCGAGATACAATGTAGCAACTACGTTATTAAACTAACGTTAGTGATCAGATGCAGCCTTTTGTGGTTGCTATAGAAACTAAATAATGTTAGCTACAGTTGAGCTAATGTTATTCGCCGTAGTTCTAAACATTACAGTGTTATAAAAATGGAGTAGGGAAGACATTTGAGGACTGGTTAAAGAGCGACAAGGACGACGGAATGACAAAAGAAAAAGACAAGGCCCAGGGTACCCTTTCAGAGATCTGACAGATGAGAAGCTGCGTACAATTGAAGACGGGGCCCTTGAATCAAACACGAAAAAGGCAACTGTCTTTGCTATCAAGGTTTTCATCGAGTGGAAGAGCCACCAGAAGGATAGACTAACAGTGACAACTGACCTGGACTCTGGTTGCTATAGAAACTAATTAGCTTTTGAATTGTTTTATTATGTTGGCAAGCAAGAAGTAGAATAAACGGGATAATCAACAAGAGGCAGGGCAATAAACAGTTTGATATGCCCGGCTTGTGGAAGGTTACTGCCCACAAGCTAGGCATATCAAACTGTTTATTGCCCTGCCTCTCGGTGATTATCCCTTACACATTCAACAATAATCTTAGGGTTTACTGCGTTTTGCTTAGTCCATTAAAGGGGAACTCTTTTACACATCAAGGTCTGCTTGCAGGTTTTAGGGAGTACGTAAGTAAAGTAAGGAAACAAAGAATACATGTATAACAACAGATAATTAAAGCTACAAGCAGCGTTGGACGTGCCCTTGCACCTCTTCGCGCGTCGGAGTTACTGGCAGATGCCGCTCCATGTGACCGTGCATTTGCGTGGCACTCAGACACTGCAAATCATCACCAATGAAAAGGAACTCTCTGCTGAGTTCAATGACACCTCACACAAGACTCTACCTTAAACGGTTCAAATGTTAGGAAAGAGTGTGGTCTGAGTAAGTGGGCGTGGTTAAAGTATAGGAGGCGGCTCAATATCACATGTAGACCACACATTATAAGTTTGATGTAAATCGGATTATGTTTGTAATATAAGGCTGATTTCCTGTTGCCAGCGGGGGGCGCTATGACCAAAAGTCAATGTTGGCCTATAAATGTCCTCAGGCCTGGAACCTTGTCAATCGTGAGAAATTTCGGCCAAATTGGACAATGTGCATTAAAGTTACAACAACTTCTTCGTTCATCGATAAATGCTCAAAATGGCCGCCATGCCACGCCCACACCGTTGGGCGAAAGGTTTTTCTTTTAATAACTTTTCATTGTTAAGGTCTTTAGATGACACAGACCGAATTTGAAGTCGATCTGATGAAATCTCTAGGAGGAGTTCATTAAAGTATAGATACAACTTGACTTTTATGTCTACTTCCTGTTGCCACTAGGGGGCGCTATGACTTTAAGTAAATATCGGCCTTTATTTGTCCTCCGGGTTGGACTCTTATGAATCCTGAAAAGTTTCGAGCCAGTTGGACAATGTACACTCGAGTTACACCCACTTCCTGTTTTGATAGTGAAACACACAAAATGGCCGCCCCGTCACAGCCATGCCCTATGATGAAAAGTCTTTCTTTTAACAACTTTTCATCTTTAACGTGTTACGATGGCACAGACCAAATTTGAAGTTGATCGTATGAAATCTCTAGGAGGAGTTTGTTAAAGTACGACATGTGGAAATGGCCAAAATTGCACAAATTTTGAACTTTCAATTCAAATTTGGCGGACTTCCTGTTGGATTGAGGGTAAGGCTCCAATGAGCTTTTTTTGTACGTCTTGACATGATACATATGTGTACCAAGTTTCGTTAGTCTACGTTAAACATACTGCAGGGGCTCAATTATTTTAACTTTGTGTGGGGGGGGGGGCTAGCGAGCCATTTTTGTGCACCAATTCCCGAAACCCTTAAAATACGTACATTTTCACCAGGATTGATGGGACCACCAATTTTGGTGAGTTTTGCAGTATGTTAAGCCCCTCAAAAAGGCAATTCATTTGCCGGACGAAGGAATAAATAATTCCTTCAGTTTCAATAGGGCCTTCGCCGCTGTTGGCGCTTGGGCTGTAATGACAGGAACATACACACGGACAAGGTCTTGGAGACATATAACCTTGAATAAATATTGCACTGGATTTAATGTAGCTGGTTTAACAATAGGATAGATTGATGCATGAAAGAGTTTTTAAGTCTGATGCGATTGAAAGAATGAACTCTAAAGCATCTGTTTGAAGGCAGAAGCTGATATTCTCTGTGCAAAGCCTGATGATACATAAGATAAACATTTGGTTTGTTGTTGTACAGCAGAGTCAAAGCATCAGCTTCAATGTTTTGGTTTTTAATTTGCTGGGTGCATTTAATTGTGTGGTCTAGACCTACTATATATGTAAAGTGTCCCAAAACAAATAAAATTGAATTGAATACTGGAGCAATTTCAAAGATTGTTGTTCCCATCAGTCATAGGGTCCAGGTTGAAAGAGAGTAAACTAACCTTTAACTTCACTCATAAAGACCTGAAACATAACAACCGTGTTGTTATGCAGTGATTAATATTTTAACCACAACAAATAAAATGAGTAAAGCAAGTTTTAACAACCGTGGGAGAGAGTGTGTTCACTTCATTAGAAACCACACCCGCAAAAGACTGATAGTGTTCTTGGCAGAAGTTTAAGGAAGAAGTTAGTATTAAAAAAAAACGGCTTAACTTGAACACACACACAAACGCACACACACGCACACACGCACACACGTTACACAGGAAAGATATTAATCTTCCAGTGACGCTATGTGATGGAGGAGTGGTCGGAATAAAAATACGAGCTGATACAAAAAGATAGAGGCGTTTCTATTGTTCAGCTCTAATGTCAGGAGACGCCAGCAGTCTGAACAGGAGGAATGCTGCAGGACACACACACACACACACACACACACACATACATACACACACACACATACACATACACATACACATACACATACACACATACACACACACACACACACACACACACACACAGGTGCACACAGACAGACACACACAGACAGACTCACCTCACATGAGACTCACACAAGAGACACATCAAGATGGCGCCTGTGTTCGGCTTTGCCTCTGCTCTGTCTCTGCCCTCACGTGTACCTATGGTTTTTCTAGTGTTGCTCTTTGTTTTATCAGCCCTGAAAACTAATAGCTGTGTCTCAGCTGTTTTAAAATATGATCGTCACACGCTATTCCGCATCAAGGAGACTATGAATGACTTTTCTATTACCTGGGCCAGGTCCTCGGAGTTTTCTCCTCCAAACTTTGAATGTTCCACGTCATCGCCGGTGTACCTGCTTGTCACCAAACATCGCGGCAGGAGAAGGAAGCGGGGATCCAGGGCTGGTGTCCAGGCCAGGCTGAGGAAACGGCGTGGACGGCCTCCATGTTCAGTTGGTCCCGGATCTTTTTGGTTCGAGCGGTGCTTGCGGCTGGTTCCTGTCGGTGAGGTGTTCTGTGCGCCTCCGTCCCTTTGGAGTAGTCAACCTGACCGAAGTTTTCTGACTCGGCGGCTCCGAAATCCCTTTCCGCGAGAGCGGATTCTGCGTCCTGTGACATGCCAGCTAGCAAGTGTCAACCCCGACCCATCTGAACGTGCCCAGCCGGCGCGATTTGCATTGTTTAACGCGCGCTCCATTGCCAACAAGGCGTTCATCCTCAACGATTTATTTACAAAGGAACATATTGACTTTATGTTCCTTACTGAGACTTGGCAGCGAAAAATTGAGTACACCCATCTAAATGAACTGTGTCCTCCGGACTGTTCTGTGTTTGGGTCACCGCGGGTGTCGCGGCGAGGAGGTGGACTTGCACTCGTATACCGGGACCGTTTCTGCTGCAGGATGATAAATTCGGACTCTTTCGACTCCTTTGAGCTACAGATGACTAAGGTTGGAAATACTGATTCATTTTACTGTGTTTTAAATTTACCGACCTCCTGGTCCTGCTCGCTTGTTTTTAGATGATTTTGCAGAGTTCTTATCTTCAATTATCAAACTTGAAAGTGTTCCGATGCTTGGGGATTTTAACTTCCATATCGATGACTCTTCATGTACTGTGGCATCTGAGTTCTTAACACTCACTGAATCATTTAATTTTAAACAGTATGTCTCCGGTCCTACACATACAAAAGGCCATACTCTGGACCTTGTTTTTTCATTAGGCCTGAGCATTGACCAACTGAGTGTTATGAACATTAATGTGACAGATCATTGTTGCATATTTTTCAATCTGTCTTCAAATGTGGACTGCCTTCCTTGTAGACCGATGCTGCAAAGACGTATTATTAATCAAACTACAGCTGTGAAATTTTCTGAGTCATTTGACCCTAGTTCTTTTAATAACTGTAGTGATGCTGAATCTTTTCTTCAGTCTTTTAATAATCATTGTCTGTCGGTTTTAAATAACGTTGCTCCCCTGAAAAGTAAAAGCTCGTTCCCTAAAAATTCTTGCCATTGGATAAATGAAGAAATAATGTCTTTCAGGAGAAAGTGCCGTAAAGTCGAACGTTTGTGGAAATCCACAAGTTTGGAAGTACATAGACTGCATCTGAGGGAGCTTATCACACTGCTTAATGCTATGATAAAACAGGCCAGGTCGGATTATTTTGCTAATCTGGTAACTCTGAACAAGAAAAATCCTAAAGTCCTGTTTGATACAATATCTAAGATTGTCTCTCCCCCCGCTCCCCAAGTGCCTGTATACTCAAAGTCTGATTGCAATAGGTTTTTACATGCTTTTGTAAACAAGGTGCAAGAAATTAGAACTACTATTAACCCATCTCTTGATATCTTATCTTGTGGGCCAGTAGTCTCATACTCCTGGGATACTTTTTCACCTATCACTCGAGATGATATTAAGGGCCTGTTAAGTAAAGTGAAACCATCTTCAAGTCCGCTCGATGTATTGCCGACTTCATTGCTATTAAATGTGTTTGAATTAGTTGGACCGTATGTTGTTAAAATGATTAACCTTTCCCTTTTAACCGGTTCTGTGCCCAGCCATTTTAAACAAGCAGTTGTTAGTCCCATACTGAAGAAACCTAATTTGGACTCTTCTGAACCAACTAACTACAGGCCTATATCTAAACTGCCTTTCTTATCTAAAATACTTGAGAAAGTGGTGGCGGGCCAGCTGACTACATTTCTTGATGGAAAAAATTTGCTTGACAAATTTCAGTCAGGTTTTCGTAAATGTCATTCAACTGAGACTGCGCTTCTTAAAGTATCAAATGACATTCTGATGGCTGCCGACTCTGGACAGTACACTGTGTTGATTTTACTTGACCTGTCGTCTGCATTTGATACATTGGACCATACAGTATTGTTAAATCGGTTACAGAATGAAATGGGATTTTCTGGGACTGTTCTTAAATGGTTCACCTCTTACCTGAGTGATAGATCATTTTGTGTGTCTGTTAACAACATCTTGTCAGAAATGACCCCTTTGTCATACGGAGTTCCTCAGGGTTCGGTTTTAGGTCCTCTTTTGTTTCTATTGTATGTTAGCCCTCTTAGTGAAATAATCCGTAATTTTAATAATGTGTCTTACCACTTTTACGCTGATGACATTCAGTTGTACTGCTCATTCAAAGAATCAGAGTTTGGTAAATTAGCTGATTTATTGGAATGTCTGTCAAGCATTAAGACTTGGTTGTACAACAATTATCTACAACTGAATACAAAAAAGACTGAAACATTGATCATTGCTCCAGAACATATACTACCTCAAATCAAACTACACCTCTGTTCCCTGGACTCCTCCTTCCAGCTGAGCCTAAGAAACCTTGGTGTTTTGTTCGACCAATCGATGTCTTTGGATGGTCATTCTAGACAGTTGGTCAGAAATTGTTTTTATCATTTGAGAAATATCTCTAAATTGAGAAAAATACTTCCCAAAGCTACCATGGAGATGATCATTCATGCTTTTATTTCGTCACGGTTAGATTACTGTAATTCTCTTTTTACTTGTTTTAATAAATCTTCGTTGAGCCGCCTTCAATTGGTGCAAAATGCAGCAGCCAGGCTTTTAACAGGAACAAACAGAAGGGCACACATCACCCCGATTTTGTTTACTCTCCACTGGCTTCCAGTAAAATACAGAATTGACTATAAAATTCTAGTGTTAACTTTTAGAGCACTACATGGACAGACGCCGAAATACATCGCTGATTTGTTGACCCCTTACTCCTCTTTCCGCACGCTTCGTTCCTCAGGTCAAAATCTCCTGATGGTCCCAAAAACCCGCCTTAAAACTCGGGGAGACCGCTCCTTTCGGGCAGTTGCTCCCAAACTGTGGAATGCCCTGCCCCTTTCGCTGCGTGTGACCGATTCTATCGTTTATTTTACAAAACAGCTAAAGACACTCCTATTCCGACAAGCTTTCACTTGAATGAGATATCATTGTTTTTATGTTTGTATGTTTATTTTATATTATTTTTTTTTAAATTGTTAATCTTGCTGCATGTAAAGCACTTTGTGACTCTGTCTGTGATAGGTGCTATATAAATAAAGTTTACTTACTTACTTACTTACCCCCCCCCCCCCCACACACACACACACACAGACTCTCACACACACACACACACACACACACACACAGACACACACACATACAGACACACACACACACACACACACATACAGACACACACACCCCCACACACACACACACACACACACACACAGACAGACAGACAGACACACATACAGACACACACACACACACACACACAGACTCTCACACACACCCCCCCACACACACACACACAGACACACCCACACACACCCACACCCACACACACACATGCGCACACACACACCCACACACACACATGCGCATACACACACACACACACACACACACACACACACACACACACACACACACACACACACCCACACAGACACACACACACACACACACACACACACACACACACACACACACACACAGACTCTCACACACACACACACACACACACACAGACACAGACACACCCGCACACACACACACACACACACACACACACACACACAGACTCACTCACACACACACACACAGACTCACACACACACACACACACACACACACACACACAAATATTCCTGTCCAGTCTGAGCATGCTATTATTGTGAGCTTCCTGAAAGGATTGTGCTTTTTTTACCGGTGGCCGACAGGGGCAGACGCCCTGCAAGTTAAGAAAACACATGCAAATAGACAAAACACAAGCAAATTAAGAAAACAACTTCATTCATTCAACAACATATGTGCAGCATTCAGCAAACGCACTGCAAATACAACAACACAACCAAATACATAAACGCGCTGCAAATATTAAACGATGCAAAAAGAAAAGCACACAAACCCAGAAAACAAATGCAACAAAAAAAACGGCATCCAGATTACACAACGGAAGTTCTCCAGACCTCTAGAGGGAGCAGCTAGTGGAACAGCTGGATTCTCGACCGTTATTAACCAATATTAAATTCATATTATTATTATTATTATTATTATTATTATTATTATTAATAATATATTATTAATATACAGTCTATGCTCCCGTCTCATGCTATCCCGGCTGGTGCCGTCCCCGAGCTTCGGCTTTTCAAAATAAAAGCCTGCGTCTGGTTCGCTATGTGTTTGTACTTTGGTGTTTTGGATGTTTGTGAACTCAAAAGTACGACAATCATGCTAATAAATATAATAACTTTTTCAGCAGATTTCTTACTTACAACACGATGGAGTTAGCAAAGCAGTTTAGTGTTTATATGTGTGAGCGTGATTTATTCAGTTTGATAAATCCCACGGTAAATTGGCTGGTTTACTAACAGGGAGGGACTATACATCCTGTCTGTTTTTTTGTATTTCAAGAGCGAATTGCTCCACAATATGAATACAGATTGATCACTTATTTTGTTGGTAACCGTTGTTGTATAATCACAATATTACACTTGAGGAGGCCTACACTTCAGTAATTTCGGACCTCGAAATTAAACCCTCTGATGTGGCTTAAACAAACGTCAACGTTAAACGCTGATGCAGTTTTAAATGTTTTATCACCACGAGTTTACAGACGTCTCTGCTGATTGAGTATCAGCTGACCTGAGCCGAGACACACCCACCAAACCAGAGAAAACATATCTCAAACATAGACTTCATATTTACACCGTTCTGAGATTGAACGTGTCCCGGCTCTCTCTCTCTCTCTCTCTCTCTCTCTCTCTCTCTCTCTCTCTCTCTCTCTCTCCCCATGGGGTCGAAAATCCAGCTGTTCCCTCTAGAGGTCTGGAGAACTTCCGTTGTGTAATCTGGATGCTGCGTTTTTTTTGTTGCATTTGTTTTCTGGGTTTGTGTGCTTTTCTTTTTGCATGGCTTCTTTTTTCGGGGTTTGCATGCTTTTTCTTTTTGCATCGTTTTTTATTTGCAGCGCGTTTATGTATTTGGTTGTGTTGTGGTATTTGCAGCGCGTTTGCTGAATGCTGCACATATGTTGTCAAATTAATGAAGTTGTTTTCTTAATTTGCTTGTGTTTTGTCTATTTGCATGTGTTTTCTTAAGCTGCAGGGGTTTGCCCCTGTCGGCCACCGTAGGCAGGAGTTTAAGGAAGAAGTTTGGAGCCAGAAAAAAGCTGAACACACACACACACACACAGACAGATATATACACACAAACACACACACACACACACACACACACACACACACACAGACACACACACACACAGACACACACAGACAGATATATACACACAAACACACACACACACACACACACACACACACACACACACACACACACACACACAGACTCTCTCACACACACACACACACACATACACACACAGACAGATATATACACACAGACACACACACACACACACAGACTCTCACACACACACACACACACACACACACACACACACACACACACAGACAGATATATATACACACACACACACACACACACACACACACACACACACACACACACACACAGACAGACTTACTGGTTTATATGTTGTATGAGGACCAACTTTAAAATAATCACTTGTGGGGACCACCCTTTCTAAAGGTGCTAGAGGTATGAAAAAAATCAGGTATACTCACCATAGCCTTGTTAGCTTAAACACAACTTCAAACATCTGATTTGAGTGATTTACATGTTATTTACATAATTCACACAAATGTGCTCATGGTTAGTGTGGACTTTGCAACAACTAAATTAAATAAAGGTTTAATTTACATATTTAATCTAAGTAGAATGAGAAGATGCATAAATAGTACATTAATAACCATTACAATTTTTAAATTCACCTTAGCTTAGTTGTTTATAGATGACGTAGATATGAAGCATGAAGCTTGAAAAGGTGAGTGATTTGGTCCGTGTACTTGGTGGCCAACGGATTTTCGTTTTGAAAGGAAAAAAACAAAAACGAAAAACGGCCAGTTTCCCAATTACCACTAGTAAATAGGAAAACAAAAAACGGAAAACAACCCATTATTCGTTTTTTGTTTTGATATTAAAAATCGGAAAACGAAAAACAATCTCGTTATCCGATTGTCTTTGATGTATTTGTAGATGGAACTCGGAAATTAAAATGTGTGTATAAATCGTATTCCTTTTTCCGTACCGCCTGTAAAATCCGTTCTGTGCACTGCCTGATCAGTTCTACGCTTGCGCGTACACTTCACAGCTCTATGCACGCATTGGCGTAAGGATGTTTGGACATTCCCGGTTACCGGAAGAAAACATTAGACAGTGACAGTAGACCGTTATGATGGCAGAGATGAAGTTTACAAGGTGTTTGCTGGAGTTGCCTAAAGTATCTGTTAATGATATACGGAGGGTCGTCCGGCCGTCCAGTACAACACCATGTAGCAAATTAAATAAAGGCTTCAAATTTTACGTTTCGTCATTTCTTTGCAACTTTGAAGGTAATTTGCTAACGCTAGCTAGCCTGAGCTAGAAGCCTTGCTTTGGTGTTTTAAGTCATGACTCCGTCCTGCTTCAGGTTAACCATGTTTTAAATAAAGTTTAAGCATGTCTATACCTCTCACTTCATGGTTTGTACTTTTATGAAAGTATCAGGTAAAAACAGGGCTACAAATGAGATCTCTGTGAGAGACCAGCTAACTCCTAGCAAACTATTATGTAGCTCAATGCTGGACATTTCACCCCTAATTCCGGTCACTTTACTGTATTTGTATTTGTTTAGTATTTGGTTTAGAAGCCTTTATTGGTGATTTTTACGGTACAAAGTCCTGCTACATACGTAAATAGCTAGCTATATGCTCCGCTATGTCGCGTTAGCATGCAGCTACAATAGTTAGCTATGAGTATGCTAACGTTAGATTGTAGTGGAACGAAGCAGCACTTTCTAACGTCAAGAATCACAGATAAAGGCTTCTGAACCAAACACTACACAATCGGACATGTTTCAGCAGGAATGTGACCCGGAATTGGGGAGAATTTAACAACATTGCCAGCTAAGATGACCGTTAGCATGTAGCTACTATAGTGTTTACTGCCGTTGGCATGTAGCTACAATAGTGGTATACAGCAGTGGTGGCTGGGAGAGCTGTCATCCCATCTTCAAAAGGACCCTTATGTACGTTTACACTTCATCGCATTAATAATAGACAGTCTATGGTTATTAGTCAAGACGAAGTATTAAAGGTAAAAACATTAACGTAAACAACACAACAACGATGTCGCTACACTGTTTTGGATCAGTGACAAGTTTCGAATGTTTGTAGCTATGACTATTGTATAATAAAGATTTAATAAAAAAAGATTTAATAAAAAAGTTGTAATGTTTAGTCGTAAAGTGTTGACACATGGTAAATCGCACACTGACAACAACCATACAGTCAATGACAGGGACATTGTTAGTTTTCTACTACGTAATTATGCGCATGCACAAAACGGATCTTACAGGCGGTACTGGCCAATAAATGCTATTGAAGGGCGGGTCTTGGCGTGGCGGGAGTAACTTCCGGGTCACGAAAAAATACCAATGCAAAATTAAGGAATACGACTTATACACACGTATTTTAATTTCCGAGTTCCATCTACAAATACATCAAAGACAATCGGATAACGAGATTGTTTTTCGTTTTCCGATTTTTAATATCAAAACAAAAAATGAATAATGGGTTGTTTTCCGTTTTGTGTTTTCCTATTTACTAATGGTAATTGGGAAACTGGCCGTTTGTCGTTTTTGTTTTTTTCCTTTCAAAACGAAAATCCGTTGGCCACCAAGTACACGGACCTGATTCAAACCATCACTTTTGCATATCACACATCTTCACAACATACAAAACATATGATTGATTGATATCGCTAAGTTTAATAGGAATATTTAGAGGATTAAAGTAAATATTAATTGATCTCTCCCTCCTAACCAGTCATACATACACACACACTAGGGATGTCCAGATCCGATCACGTGATCGGAAATCGGGCCCGATCACGTGGTTTCAGACGATCAGGACTCGGATATATATGTATATATATTCTCATTATTTTTTAACACATCTGTAGTTATGCGGTGGCCCAGAGTTAGACCCTTTTGACTCCACACAGAAACAGCAACGCGTGCGGCATGACATCACTTTGTTGCAGAGACGCTATTGGTTAAATGCCGGCAAAGTAGAACACGGAAGCAGCTTGAAGCGTAAAGCGCGAGTATGTCTGCGGTCTGGAGGTATTATAAAGTTGATGACAACAACATTGCCATAGCAAACTGTGAGATATGTACCAGAAGTGCTCTGTTTGTTAACAGAGTTGTTGAATGTTAAAATAAGGTGAATTAAATAAAAAATAAGGAACATCCTGGATCTGTTTGTTCGCTCTTCTTTATTCTTTTTTTTTTAATATATTATAGAAGTATCGGATCGGGACTCGGTATCGGTAGATACTCAAAATCAAATGACTCGGACTCGGACTCGAGGGCAAATCGGGACATCCCTAACACACACATACACGCCATCAATTTTCGTAAAATGGCCCATATTTGAGCTATACGTTGTTGATTTCTTGCATAAAAAAGTCTCAGAAGTGAATTTAGTAATGAAATAGCAGACGAACAATGTGTAGAATTTCTGAGATCTGCGCGATCTAGATTCACAAGACAAACTGGTCCCAGATCAGTGGTCTATGTAAATTTTGGGGCGTGACAAAGGTACCGACTAGAGCCAAATAAGATAGATCCCCCCGAGTTGACTCAACTTTTAGCTTTGTTGAGATTCGCCTGTTTTCAGCAGCAGTTTCAAATTGTGAGATTTTCAGAGGAAAGAGGTGTCAATGGGACTTTGAGGTTCTCTGTATGTCCGTTTTACCCACCAAACTGTCATAATCAACTATGACAAGGTAAACTCGGTTTTGCATTCTATCACCCCTTTAATATGTGGTCGCAATTTTGCAGGAGGGTGGTGAACAGTGAGAGCGGCAGAAGCCCCGCTTGGTGTCGGTGTAAAGTGTACTATGGAGCGGCCTTGATAGCCAGTATCTTGGCAGGAGGTTATCCGGACGTCTTTTAAAAAAAGTAGCAAGGAGCCTGGTTATGGAGGACTTTGTGGGTGAGGAGGAGGACTTTAAACTGGATGAGTTTTGGATGTTTTGGAGTTTATTTAAGGCTTTTGCAGGTGAACCATAGAGAATGCTGTTGCAGTTGTCATTTCTGGAAGTGATGAAGGTGTGAATCAGGGCAAGTTTTAAACATGTTTTTAGCCTCTAAACATGCTCGAAATGTCATTACAAGTGCCTACCCATGTGCAGTGATTCCTTCCGAGGGAACACAGCAAATTTGACTGGAATATTGGATTGTATGAGTTCAACAATCGACTAGTGTGGACTTGACCGGAAAACAGGAAATAAACAGCGGTATGTGCACTGGCTGAATTAACACAACTTTTATGCCTGTTGGGTGCTAACGCTAGCAGGAGGATAACACGGTGTAGGCAGCACCGATTGTTTTTTTAATTTCAGAAATCATAAATGAAAAACAGATATCCACAAAACATTTTTAGATATCTGGATTTGCATATATAACTGTGGTTAGCTATAATTACATTTGTAGTCAAAGTGTACTTTAGATATTCAAAATGACATTTAGGATGTCTGAAATTAAAATGATGACTCATAACAACTGGATTGTAGATATGTGAAACTGGAGTTCTTCCTAGTAAGAAATCTATTGTAGTATTCTAGAATGTTGATCCTGGATCGGAACCATTTAAATACAATCTGCAATAAATATCCAGTCTAGCTATTAAATGTTAAGACGACTTTCCACATAGTAGCAGACATAAGGGAACAGGAAGGAGGAAGATCTTCAGATGGGTTTTAGCTTTTTGAAAATAGTCAAAATGTTGAGAATCCTCAACATTTCGACTTCATTCTCTATATTTCAACGTTATTCCTGATATTTGGACCCTGTTCTCGAAATCGGATTTAGACTTTATTTTTCAACATTTAATTTTTTTTTTTTTATTTCGACTTTCTTCTCAAAATGAAAATTAAAAAAAAAAAAACTATCTCTGATTTATTCTTTTCTTATGCCTGGCACTAATACTGAAAGTTTAACTTTATTCTCGACATTATGAATGTTTTCGAAATTCAAAAAAGATAAACTAGGATCATCCTTGACCGAAATACAACTGTGTAAATCAGCTTTTCCGTTCAGTGTTTGGTGCTCAAGTCACTGCTTACTCAACAACTGCACTGCAACAACTGCTTTAATTTTTTTCAGTTTTTATTCTCCAATCACATATTTACAGATAACTTTGACTCATAAACCATGAAACAAATAAAAAATGGCCAAAGTGACCAGTAATTATACAAAACACTTTTCACACAAGATAGAAACATCCATTAACTTTTTATACCCGGTATAACAACGACACATACTGTGTTCTGTAGACATTATGGGATGTAATAGGCCTTACTCTTAAATGAAGCTTCATGACACATTGAAATATTCAGAAATATGTTTTCTGTGGCTGCACATCAAATACAAATAAATGTATATCCGATTACATAATCAACACATTATTTTGATGCATCATGACACACATTGGCCCTCATTTATGAAACGTGCGTACGACCAAAAACAGGCGTAGGACGGGGGTATGCCGATTCCTACGCCAAGCAAGGGATTTATCAATTTGAACGTAGGCTGTGATAAAATCTCATGTCTGGTCTGAACTCGTTACGCAAGTTTTCGAGTCAGTGTGGACTTGCAGTGCAGCATATAATCAGTTTAACAGGAGAAGTAGAGGTCATCAGTTGATCACTTATCAGCAGTGGCAGATCTGGCTCTTTTAAAAGACCTCTATTCGCCGGTACAACAGTGCACACGTACGCGCACGGGCCACGGTGGAGCGCTCCATCGGATTGATTAAGGGCAGATGGCTCATGGTCTTGCATCAGCGGGGGGACCCTACTATACACACCAGAAAAACACACGCTCTCCCTCACAGCTATTGCCTGGCTCTGACTCATGAAAAAAACACGAGAAAAATAAAAGACACTGCATAAACTCCGCTACTGTGTGTTTATTTAAATATAGGTAAACCATATAGGCCTAAGAGATTGCAATATAAGCATGTATAATACTATTAGGTCTATAGCATACATATGTCAAGGATGTATAAATTAAATAAACTTCAGCTGTTTCTAAAGACACCAAATAGGTCAAGATGAAGTCTGATTTAATCTGGAAAGAATTGCTGCACATTTAAACATATGTTAATAAATGGAATAAAGTGTAAATCAGTCACCACAGGAAACAGATTCTTTAGAAAATAAGATGTAAAATATATGAATATGTACATTTTTTTCCCTTGATGGAAAATAAATGAATACCTGAAATGAGATCAGTGATTAGTTTACTCTGACAGGAGAGATGATCAGAGGGGCAGAGTTTTTACCACCATCATTATTACAAGGACAGAAGTATGGGAAGAGTTTCTCAGTGAAGGAGCAGCCAGTAAAGGAGTAGATAAGAGCTGCAGCATCTATGTCATAAAAGGAGACCAGACCCTCCTCATAATCCACAAACACCCCCACCTTCTGAGGCCGGGATTTCAGATACAGACGGACTTGAGGGTCAGCAGCAGCTATGTACTCAGTTTTATTTCTCAACACTATAGTCCAGTTACCATACTTAGGGCTCGTTGTGATTCTTCCCTTCCTATCGATCGACTCTCTGGCCACTCCTAAATCCCAATTAGTCTTTCCTTTAACTTTAACCTCAAAATAAAATCTGCCTGAAGAAAAGCTCTGCTTTCCTAAAACAATACAATAACGAGAAAATCTCTCTGGGTTATCTGGGAGATTCTTCATCACATCACTATCATTCACTCGTTTCCCATCATCAGATAGGATAAGTTTAGGATGTGCTGTATCAGGATCAAGGGTCACATCCACTGCATACTGCTGGACCCTTTTCAGCTCAGACATCCTGCCTTCCAGGTTCTCCGGCTGATGTCTTTTCAGACGTGAAGCTGTCAGATCCTGGTGAGTTCCACAGCAGGGGACCAGACACCCCAGGGAGGACTTCCGGGCCTTCACTTTGGTTTCAGTGCTGGTGTCATAGGGAACTTCTCCTGGTTTCGACATTGCTTGTTCAGATGGCACATTGTTGGCAGCAGCCACAACTACACATAGTGTGAGAGAAAAAAAATACATGTGATTAAAAAGACAATTTTTATTATTTGTTTAAAAAGAAATGTGTGCATTTGTGGGCGTTATGGAGGTGTGTGTGTGTGTGTGTGTGTGTGTGTGTGTGTGTGTGTGTGTGTGTGTGTGTGTGTGTGTGTGGCTAAGTGTATATGATGGAATAGTGGCATTAGAATGGGACAAAGGCCACTAAATTTGGACTTTCATGGTCAAAATATTTTGTGAGTGTAATAAATAATGTGTACATTTTTTCTGTGGACACTTGGATAGGCGCACTGAGCAATCCATTGGTTTAAAGTTGTTATTCCGTTTGTACCAGGGGTTAAGTGGGACCTAGCAGGTGGGGGAACCCTAACATCTTGGTAACAGCTAGTTCACCTTTTACCAACCGTAGGTTTTGTTAAAACATTGTGGGGGGGGGGCATTATAACCTGGGTGTCTGGGGGTCTTCCACAAAACTTTTTGAGTGTTTAACACTTAATTTTTTGTCTCAAATCAATGGAAAACATATCAACTGGTAAGAAGTAAGGCTGGATCGTAATATCCGACAATACCATACCTGCCAACACTCCCGTTTTTACCAGGTTTCTCCCGTTTTTTTTAGCCCTATCTCCTGGACCCCTCCCGGCTTATCTCTCCCGGGAAACTCCCGTAATTTGCATGGCCCAAACTCCTTTATAAATAATCGGACCAATATGTTTGTCTAATGTTGACCAGTTGCCAGATCTTGTATGAAACACATCCTATTCACACAATCCACACACCATATAAACTTAGCACACTAAGTAAGGGAATTTGTGTTTTGTAGATTATTTCTCTGTGGTAACAATGCTTTTTGGCAATAAATCTTATACCGTTATGCCTGTTTTGTTCCCTTTCAAATGGTGCCCCATTTGTAAGGAACATGCATTTTTGGGATGAGCAGCAGTGCTGCGTATGTGGGTTGCACCCATGAAAAATTTGCCAAATCTTCTCTGCCAATGCCAGTGTCAATCGCAACAGCAATATATCCTGTTTGGCAATGGCAGAGAAGATTTGGCAAATTTTACATGGGTGCATCCCACAAATGCATGTTCCTTGCAAATGGGGCACCATTTGAAAGGGAACTAAACAGGCTTTCCAACGGTATATTTATTGCCAAAAAGCATTGTTACCACAGAAAAATAATCTACCAAACACAAATTTCCTGACTTTTTGTGCTAAGTTTACAATTTTCAACCCGTTTGTCACCTCAACCTGGCAACCTATAACCCAGTTGCGTGGTTGATCTCTGCGCAAGCTTCGCGGAAAGTTCAGACCCAAAAGCAAGCTGATAAAAATGGCAGGTGAAGGCGGTGTTCCCGCAAGAAATCAAAATATAGCTGTAAATTTCAACAGTGTTGGGCGCAACAATTTACATGCATCTTACCTAGTCATATCGACAACCTCCATGGCTTTTGTAAGGTGTGTCACATCGATTTTTAATGTGGTGTACGGCGGGAAAAATGACATTACCCAGCACATTAAAACACAGCGGCACCATCGCAGAAGAGGCACATAAGGGCACACAGGTTATTTCATCCTTCATCATGAAAGGACAGACAGACGCAGAAAACGCGATGTAAGCAACAGACAGCAACAAGTTGCCCCAGGAACAGAGAGTTGACAGATTCTGGGGCCTAAGGGAGAAATCAGATTCAGTGAGCTGGCTACACTGTAAAAAAATTACAGATATTTCCTGTAAACATTTTCTGTATTTTTACAGTCTAACTATTGTAGAATAAAAAACACCTCTAGACAACATCTAGAATGTTAAACAAATGTATAAACCTTTATCAAAACTAAGAAATATTGCAGAAATACCTTAAAATTACAAAATTTAAATGAAAACTACTGTTTTCATACGGTTTTCTTTGGTAAATTCACAAGATTATCCAGTCCATCCACAATAACTCCCTGTCAAAGTACAGATTTCTGGATGTTAAACACACAAAAATTATGTAAAATGACTTTCAAATACTCTCAAATTTATTTTATGATTATTCAATCTATTAGAGTAAATTCCTGTTTTTTCTGTTTTTTTACTCTACAAAAAAAGAAGATAATGGGACCTTGCAGAAACATTATAATAGTCATTACCTTAAATAAACAATATTTGAGAGTATTTACAAGCAACTCTCCAATATATCTACATACTTTTACCATTAATGTATGTTGTTTACTTCATACAAACATTATTCTATAGTTATAAAAAGCAACTATCCAATATATATATAAATATATATACATCATTTTACCATTATTGTATGGGTGTTTACTTTATATAAACATTATTTGACAGTAATAACAAGCCACTATCCAATATATCTACAGACTTTACCTCATTATTGTATGGGGTTTTACTTCATATAAACTGTTATTTATAGTAATTAAAAGCAACTATCCAATATATATATATATATATACTTTTACCATTTATTGTATGGTGTCTACTTTATATAAACATAGTTTTATAGTAATTTAGAAGCAACTCTCCAATATATCTACATACCTTTACTATGACTATATATGATTTACTTTATATAAACATTATTTTATTGTAATTTAAAAGCAACTATCTGGTATATGTACAGACTTCTCATTGAAGTAGGGGTTTTTCTTTATATAAACATTATTTGACAGTAAAAACAAGCGACTCTCCATTATATGTACATGCATGTTTATTTTATATGAACTTTATTTGACAGTAATAACAGGCAACACCAATATATCTACAGACTTTTCCTATAAGTGCATGGGATTTACTTCATAAACATTATTTGACAGTAATTACTAATACTTACTAACTTACTAACTAATTACTAACACCCCTACTGTATACTCAATTAGAATTAGAGGAAACTCAATAAATGGCTTGCAGTAGCTTAGTGTTACAGCTTTTCCTGCTTTGGGGGGAGACAGGGCTGGAGTATCCGGAGCTAACCAAACATTATTTGACAGTAAAAACGAGCAACTCTCCATTATATGTACATACATGTTTATTTATAACAGCGTTCATTTCGATTAATTCATTTGAGAAAAAATAATGCGTTAAAAAAAATAATGCAGATTAATCCATTCCATATTGACGTTTGACCCGAAGCCGTTCTAGCCACCATTGGACTGTAAAATGAAGGAGGGAGATGAGAATGTGCTGCCTGGATCATTAACTGGAACATTTACTTGTAAAAATCTTCTTCCTGCCAACCCTGGCTACCGAAATCTGGTGCCACTGATATGTCTGCTCTTCTCTCTGATGCTCTGAAACAGACGATACAGGAAACACAAACACCGCTGCACGGGACGCTAGTTAACATTATACTCAACAGCAGCTAACGTTAGCCTACCGCTAGCTAGTAGCTGGATTAAACACGGTTACAATGCTGACAGCTAACACTGAACGGTGTAAAGTGTGACTGTGTTTTACTGTAGAGGACTGTGACTCAACAGCGGGATGTAACAACCTGCAGCTGCCGAGCTGCCGTCGGAAAAACACAGACGGTGCGTTCAATGAAACTGGTAAACTACACCTTCGTGGTGCATTTGAAGTTATTGTAAATGTCCTTGGTGGTTGTTTTTGTCGTTCAACAGCAATTTACTAGTGAAATAAGTTATTGTTATACATTATTATTAAATCATTTAATTTTGACCATATGGCCTTAGCAATAAACAAGCCGTTCTTTAATGTCACCAACTGTTGTTTAGTACCCTTTGTTTTCTTTTCTTTTTTTACTTTCTTAAAAAGTATCCGTTCAGGCACCGTTAATTATGTATGCGATTAATTTCGATTAATTAATCACAGAGTCTGTAATTAATTAGATTAATTTTTTTAATCGATTGACAGCCCTAAATTAAACTCATTTGGGTTTTTTTATTCTACAAAATTAGTTTCACATTCATTGTCTATGAAGCAGCTTAGTAACGTGATGACATCATAGTTTGAGTCGCTGGTTTGTGGCTTTGCGAGAGAGTAGCTCTTACTCACAAATATCAGAGGTGAGAGTAAAGACCTTTTCACACCAGGGTCGTTTTTTTCCGTGCGATTATTTTGCATGTCAATATATTTTTTAGAACTGTTGTTTTTGTTACAAGTAGTGTTTACTTATGAGGATCACCAAAACAACAACACAGAGGCTGCTGTCCGAAGTACAGACTGTAAAGTCGGCAAACTTTATTACTCCTTTAAACCTTTACAAAGGCAGTATATGCTCCTACAACTTTCCTGTGCTTGTGTACCCATTCACAGGTGCAAAGCTTCCATTTCCAAGGAACACTGCACCATGACTGCAATTTGCCATTTGTGCGTGTGAACCACCAATGTTCACATACACATGCATTCCCGCACACACAGAAACACACACACCCACAAACAAACAGACAGACACACACACACACACACACACACACACACACACACACACACACACACACACACACACACACACACACAGTTCATGTTGTCACTTATGCATGTGAACCACCAATGTTCACATACACATGCATGCACACACACACACACACACACACAGAAACACACACACCCACACACCCACATGTTGTAGATGTTAATGTTCTAATAAGGTTCTTTTACAGTAAATGTTCTATTAAAAATACTTTTAGTCATTTTTATTGGCATTTATGTTAAAATAAGAGCAGTTAAAACTGTCCGGTCAAATTTGACCGCAAACAGTAAATTAAGGGGGTTAGCAATGAACAGTGTTTAAAGGTTAAGAGAGAACATGGCACACTGGTATAAGTTTCAGACTCTCTTCAACATTGCTAAGTTGTATACATTTATAATATATGTCAATAGGCTTTGGAGTAGCTTCTATGCATTTTTGTCATATACTCGTGACATGTTCTTGGGTTAAATCACTATTCTAATACTTGGACAGGTGTAACATTCTTTTCTTGGTAGGGAAACAACACGCAATGTTAAGTTTGTCTTCGGAGCTATCGCAATAATTATCAGTAGTCCATTGCTGACGTCAAGCAGCATGCACGAGGCATTTATATTCTGCGTCCGATTACATGTCGTATTTATATTCATCATCATCTGCTGCCGGCATACTATTGTTTCGTGCCTTATGCTCACTTCATTGGTGGGTAGCGCCATATTCATCACATTTTCCTAAGTGGTCTATCAGTGCAAAAGTATTCTCAGCCATATATTCGTTTATTTTGTACAGTGATGTCATATCATTGTTGCATGCTTAATGACGATTTTAATTATATTTAATTGTCTTATCAAACAGGCTGTATTCGCTTTGCATCACCTACCACTTTCATCCTCATCACATTTTCCGTGGGGGTCTTCATTGTGTTTCTTTGTTTATTAAAAAATCTATTTACAATGATGTCTCACAGTAACCTATCCCTCTGCGTATTCTGAGATTCTTTCAGATTCGTGCTGCTTTGGCTGTAATCAGAGATTTATCTATGTCCTGCAACACTGCCGTGTTGTTCATTTTCCACTAAGCCTCCTACGTTTTCATTGTATCGGTGCGTGTTCTGCAAATCACAGATTCTGGCTAATCCCGGGTAGTGACGCATGGAACCGGTGGTAGGCCCGGGTTTCTAATCACTATGCTGTTTATTCACTTTCGGTTATGGCTGACCTCGGCAGTTGGTCATGTATCATTATCCGTGCGAATCACTACAATGTATCTTTCTTTACAGATCCGTTGTTGCCCTTTAAGGTAAGTATATATTTTTCTTTCATGTTTTCTAATCACAAATTCTCATCACGTTTTTGGGGGGAATATGTCTGGCTTCTCTACCCCTTTAAAATATTTTTAACGATGGAGTCTAATCCCCAAAGACTGTACATTTCATGTTGTGCTTATGTACAATAAATCTTTGCATATCTGCAACGAAGTCTATCCTGATTGAATTCAGCATCTGTCCTACCAACATGGTAGATGAACTGGCGCAAATATCTGAAAATGTTATTGAAAACTGTTGCAAATTTGCATTGCTGCCGGTGTGAATAGTTTTGATGTGAAATATTCACTGGCGATTATTTTGCATATTCGCGTCGCTTATTCGTCACGCCCCGGGTGTGTAATGGTCTTAAGTCACACATTTGCAAGTCACAAATCTTAACCTTCACCATTGTCACTACCCGATGTGAGTCGAGTGCAGATGTGAGTTGCGCATGCTCAGATTTAAACGGTTTATGGCATAACATCCGGCAAACATTGTAGCTATCTATGATTGTTTGATTGCTAACGTTAGCTCAAAATGCCATTCAAGTGACAGCCTTTGTTGTTTTTGTTTGCTAACTTGTAGCCAGCAGTGAACAAACTTTGTTATATAGGTCCATTTTTATTGTACTGACATTACAGAAGTCTCTCGTTAGCAGGTTCTTGTAGGCTACTTTAGCCCCTAATCTAGAAGTGACATCAGGGATCATGCCGTGAAAATGTGATGCCTTACGCTAAATAATAAATTACTGCTATGTAATGTACCTATCTCATTATTCTGTGGCTAACAGTAAAACAGAGCTGCGTAAAGTTGCAAAGTGACGCATGCGCAACTCACATCTGCGCTCGACTCACATCGGGTAGTGACACCCGTCTTGAAGAAGTCCCAAGTCACTGTGTTTAGAATCAAGTAAGGCTGTACCAACAAATAGGGGTGTAACAATGTTACAAATCCACATTCAGTTCAGACTTCGGTTTGTTTTTTGTTTCTTTTGTTTACAAGCACAGACCAGGTAAAGCAACCGTTAACAGTGCAGATGTCATTCGGTACCTCCTTCAGCTGTATGTGGGTTTGTGAACTCCTTTGCTGCCTCCTTCTTAGGGCTGGGCTCCCTCTTGCTCTGGGCTATCCTGTTCTCAGCAATCTGATGCACCAGTAGAGGAGTCTTCTACTTCACCCAGGCTATTCAGACTGTAAAGCAGGTTCTCAGGCTGGCTGTGGCAGAGCTGTCTGGTCTTTTGGTTCAGCCTTCATTAACTGGTCCTTGGCCTCTTGCAGCTGACACGCAACAGAAACGCCATGCTCACACGACGCAAGGATTAAAAGAATGAGGGTGATATTTGAACATTACTGTAACAGTACTATGCTTGCCAGCATTGACCACCAGGTATTTATTTATTTAGATTTACAGCAAAAATGAAACTAAAAATACATATTTAATAACAGACTGAGTGCAACTGTCTGGAGGGAGAAACACTTATAAGTGGAGCAGGTAGCCTATATCTTATTTCTGAGTTTGTTCAATTCCTTGTCCATTTATTTTTATGTGGAAAGCGAGAATGGAAATATTCTCTCTGGAAAGACAGAATGGTAATGTTAAGTTGGACACACTGAATCGTGAGTGAAAATAACCATCACGTTCAAATTAAGATGTTGTGGTCCACAACGCAGACTCTCCATTTAATGACATGTTGACAACTTGTTACACTTGTAAATCTTAACCCTTATGTGGTGTTCATATTTTTGTTACACAGCCAATGTTCCCAGATCTGGTGGACCCACCACATTACTAGGGTTTTAAATCAATACAGTCATAACAATTTATGTAAAAATACTTAACAGATGTTTACTTTAGCTCAATTACCAATGATATATACATCATTTATGGTTCATATTTGCCATTTACCCCTCTGAGATCACATTTATGATCATATGATCATTTTCGTTTTTTGTGAGAAAACAAGGAAATTCAATTATAAAACAGGTAAAAAAAATAGAAACAAGATTTTTGATAATTATTGGTGCTTATTTCTTAGAGCTTAATCAGAACAGGTGAACGTACTTGAAATGTAACAATTTTATAACTTTGTGTGGTAATAATAGCATAATAGCAGGTGCAGAAAGACAAAGAAAGACAACAAGACACATACACCTACACTCAGACACGCACACATACTGTACAGATGCGCAGCCACACACAGAGACACACAGACACATAAACACACACACACAAACACACAGCAGGCCCAGTTAGGAGGAGGACACAGTTAAGTTTCATAGCACCTACAATTATTACACTCGGGTCCTGCAGACCCGAACACCTCATATGTAATAGTTATGTGTAGGGGGGGAGGGGTGTACTGTGTGCAGTCATTTAAAATAAGTTATTGTTTATGTTTTTCACAGAAAATGAGCCAATGAGTTTGAGTTAGAAGAAATAATAAATAGCATAATTTTTCTTTTAGCAAACATTGAAAATGGGTCCCACAGACCCGAACATCTTACAAAGGTTAAATGAAGCAGGGGTAAAATGTTAATTACAACGTGTGGTTCACTGTTCATAAAGTAGAACCAACTTAACGTTAGTCAGCTGAGATAGCTTATGTAAAATTGAGGCATAACTTAGCTATCTAGCTAACGTTTAACGGCAGGTTACCGGTTATGTATTTAACAGTAATGTTAACTACCTAGCGTTAGGAGCAACGGAGCTTTATAACGTTTCTTTATTTATTAGTATTAGTACCTACTCAAGCTAACCTGCTAAATGGTCTACTACTAACATTACGTTACATAGCAAGTTAACGTTACTAAGTTAACTGACCCCTGTCTTTGTCAGGTCCGTGTTTGCACGAGGAAATAGGAACTAAGTTAACTTCAACATGGAACGTTGACGTTACTAAATTAACGTTAGCGTTAGTCAACTATAATAAATATAATATAGTTAACTGTTATATATTTAGCTAGCTAACATTATGACTGGTGCATGGTTCACATTCAAGGCTAATGTTACGCTAATGACAGGCATAATGTAACGTTAGCTAACACCAGGCACATTTTGATAAGGCACATAAACAGCAAATGCTAACGTTATCCCTGCTGACATTTTAAATTGTGAAGTGAAATGAAGTGTTATCTTAACTCATGTCCAGTTGATATCTTGTGAGGAAACTGCATGTAAATAAAAACAAAAGTATTACTTTACCTTAAGTGAAAGCTGAATGTGAATCATTATGGAAATGTCCCGCGTTACATTATCCACAGTGTCTCTGCATCGAGACAATCTTGACGTCAGCACATATTAGCCCCCCCCTGAAGTCAAACAATATCATTGGTCAAGATCGTCTATTCATCCAATGATTGTGCAACATTCAATTATTTAAATCTTGTGACCTTGTTATTTGTACAAATCACAACCTGTAAATGGGAAAATGTTATTTTGTCACTTAGCAGTAGGCTAAACTGGAGCCGGTTACCTCCAGGATCTGTGCTAAACTAGGCTAGCGGTGGGTACGTCAGACAGAGTTACAACACGCACAGAGATGAGAAGGGTATGTATGGACTTATCTAACTCTGGAGGATACGGTGAATAAGTTAATGTCCCAATAAGTCGACGTGTTCCTTTAAATTACACGTATAGGACACTATCAAGCAACATCTGACATTACAAGTATGGGTCTGTCGTGTCTGTTGTGGCATATCAATGCAGGGTTGAATTAAACTGTATACAGGTTGGCTATGGCTTTGTTTATTAAATATTAATAATATTAAATATTTAGGTGAAAAAATGTTTATTTTTACAAAGACAGATCTAAATACAGCATCTTTGGCCGCATAGGCCCCAGTGGTGATTTGGTGCAGTACAGCTTTAGTTGTTTTTTTAAGCTTGTGTGCTGCCAAGTTGTTTTACTGTTTGTATTACAATAAATATGCTTGCAAAATATTACAGTATTGTAGTTTCTAATATAATTACATTGATCCAACTATACTTGAGAACAATTGCTTGTGGGTTTGTGCTGTGGAGTGATTGAGGCCATGCAGTGAGGGTTCATGTCAGCCTCATTCAATGCTTAAATGGGTATGGCTGGTCCTACCTGTCTCAGTACCTCTGTTAACCCCTCTGCAAATAACTGCAAAGCTAAATACAAGTCCTACTCTATGGCTAGAATTTAGTAGACTTGCATTAAGAGATACTGGCCAGGATGATGTTTGACATTGATTAAAACACTAACACACAGTATGTATGAGACCACATTGAATAAGCTAAAATGGACCCCTATACATTATACCAATATTTACCCTTTGAAGAGTCTCTGATGCATATATTGGATAGTTAATTGTAAATACTGTCAAATGTTTTTACAAAGTAAACATACAGTACATTAATGGTATGTAGATATATTGAATAGTTGCGTTTAATCATTATAAAGTATTGTTTATATGATGTAAACCTGATATTAATGGTTAAAGTATGTAGATATATTAGATAGTTGCTTTATAACACTATACAATATTGTTTATATAAAGTAAACCCTTATACATTTACGGGGAAAAGCATGTAGACATATTGAAGAGTTGCTTGTAATTACTGGTAAATAATGTTTATATAAAGTAATGACTATAAAATAATATTTCTGCAAGTTATTATCACATATTGCTGTACATAGATTGGATAATCATAAAATAAATGCCTAAAGCTTTTAAGATACTATTAATGGGCTTTCAAAGAGGGTCATTTTACATAATTTTTGTGTGTTTTACATCCAGAAATCTGTACTTTGACAGAGAGTTCTTGTGGATGGATTGAATAATCTTGTGAATTTACTAAAGAAAACCATATGAAAACAGCAGTTTTCATTTAAAATATGTATTTTTAAGGTATTTCCAGTGTTTGTTCAGATTTATACATTTGTTTAACATTCTAAATATGTTTTATGATTACAATTCTTTTTAATTCTACAATAGTTGGACTGTGAAAATACAGAAAATGTACCGTAAATATCTGTAGTTTAAAAAGAAGTTCTTTCTAGAATAATGTGAGCTTTTTGACTGTCATTTCACGGTAAGTGTAACTTTTGCTGCCAGACTTTTTACTGTTTTAAAATACAAATACAAAATACAAATTAAAATGGGTGTCTGACCTTGTCGTCCTGACCGGATGGCTGGCAGTCTCTGCACCAGATCATTCCTGTTGATCTCTTCTAAAACCTTCTTGCTCACCTTCAGAGCTCCTTGAAGTTGATAGGTTTTCACCATCACATCCACCGTGTCCTGCCTTTCTGCGTTTTCCAACCTGGACACTTTGATGCTTCGGTAGCCTTCCAGGATGTCTTGCTGCAGATACCATTTGAATTTCTTAAATTCCTCTTCTTTTAAATCCTCCAAAATGTTGAAAAGGTCCAATGCCGTCATCGTGGCTTCCTGCTAAAATCAGAAAGTTTTGTCAAACTGAAAGAAAACTGAAACACAAATGTATCAGAATTGGCGTATAGCCACAGAAAAATTATGAGATCACGAGAAGTCATCCTTCCACCTAGAAGATGTGAACAAAATTGCTGTGCTGAATAGTACACCGATCAGTGCCCTGCTCTCAGACGCGGTTGCGAAGGAGCAGAATACTGGCAAACTATACAGAGCCTGTGTAACATAGTATCTTTTGACTGAACGTGGACCGTGGACCCCCACCCAGCACCCCAGCACCCCCTGCCAAAAATGTCTTCCTGCGCCTCTGCTGACGATAACGTTATAACGTTATGTTTAGAGTCAAAACTCTGCAACAGCTCAAATCATGTCACTGACGTTAACACCTAACGTTACTTTCTCTTCTTCATCCCCTGTGGGATAGAAGGCTGCAAAGAGATCTCTCCATCGCAATAATTTTATTTTTCTTGGCAACACGCTTCGCATCTTCTCATGACAGGTGCATCTTGTCCAGCAGCTCATCCAACTTTTAGAAACACCAGCTAACAGGGCCGTTCCTAGCTTTTTGGAAGCCCTGTGTAAATCTTGTTTTGCTTTTGCATAGGGCCCGCAAAAGGGCCAACTTGTCACGGTGAGACGTTGCGCTGTGAGCTTGGGCAAGCAAATTGAGAGAGCGATACAGACCCGTAAATGAGATCGTTTCTCAGCGTTTACGTTCTAGTACAAATAAATTAACATTAACTCAAGATGACTTTGGGGAGAAGGGCACTTTTTCCTCCTTTCATTCATTGAATTCATGGAATAGATTTATGACCATTTTAGGATGAGAGGACATTTCTCTTAGTTTGACCTAACTTTGACCCTCTACCTGTATGTTTTCACTTTGTTAATGTTATTTGAACTTAAAAATGTCTTTCATAGGACCTTGCAAACCAAGCTAGCTAGCTGGCAATAGTGTTAACTGGTAACTTAAGGGAAAGTCTGCCCATTTTCTGTACTGCCGTACATGGAGATAAATGGCACCAGTACCCGGAGGTCCAAGTTTACCTGCAGCAACTTTCCCTCTTTAGCATTTAGCTTAGCACCATTGCAACCATAAACATCACTGGCTTGGCCGTATCATCCTCCCTAACTCCGCCCTCTCGTCAAAAATGGTCACGGCCAGTTTATAAAAACCAAGATGATAACGGCCAAATCGCCAAACTCCTGGTCAAACATCCATTATTTCTACAGCCTATGTGAGCGAGTGATCCGGTGTGAAAGTGGTAGAAATGGAAACTGTAAATGTTAAAGCAGCATGCTAATGAATGAAAACCACACATGAAGAGCTGAAGTCTGTCATATGTTCTGTTATCTTTTGTTCAACCAGCTTTTAGTTTTTGAAATAAAGGCTGTCTTGTTGTTTTAGCCTTGCTAGCAGCATGACACCAAACACTACTATAATGTGCAAGAAAGATAACATCATCTCCCTGCATGCTGAGAAGGTGCCGTGCACAGAAGCTGTGTGAGAAGGGGAAAGGGGGGGTGGGGCTGAAACAGACTCTGTGTTGTGAACTAAAAGTAGGCTAGATAGAAGAAGTTCATCAAAGCAATCCAACTTGGTAAAAAAAGACAATGCTGCTCTAAGTCTGAAATATATCTCGAATATCCATTGAAATATTCACATTTTACATGAAAAAAGTTACTCTCAGATGTGTACAGTTTGGGACGTCGCATAGCATTACTGTATGTGCTGGGGTACATTTTCAAATAATTTATTTACGTGGACACCTGAGTATTACCCCTATATTGATATAAATACACCCAAAACATGCTTTTAGGGATATTGTAGTCAAATATAGCGATTGTGATGTCATAATGCAGCAACAAAGTAATCTGTATTTTCTGTCTTTGAAAAAACCTACTAATCGATTAAAGGTTAAGGCTGGTGATAGTCTGTATTTTTTAATCAATAAATCCCATTGAAGACCCAAACCACAGCCTGATGAATCTTCTTCCTCCAAAAACATATCAATGAGCAGCATGTTGTTAGGAAGTGATTAGCTAGTAGTACACAGGTCATACTGTACATACTACAGATAGCTACAGTGCATGTGAATACATAAGGCAAGATGCATTCATTTACTACAAATTGTTTTAAGTCTGACTTGAAAAATTAAAAATCTATTCTTTAACCCCCAGGCCGCCAACACACATCATATACGCATGTTAAAGATTGACGTTTTCAGTAGAAATAAATGGGCTCGAAGGGGGTCTCGCCCAGGGTGTAATTCAATGTAGAACCTCCACTGCACCACAAACTGTCCCAGCCGATCACACCTCAGCTCCACCCAACCCACCTCCAGTAACTGACAAAGACAAACTGCAGATTTCAACTTGTCCTTTCAGAAAGTAATTTTACTTTGCCAGCTGGCATTTTACCAGATTCTTGACTGAAGTTATTTATGTGGCAGTCCTGCCAAACCAAAACACCACAGACTGTCCCAGCCTGTCACACCTCAGCTCTACCCAACCCAACCCACCTCCAGTAACTGACAGAGACAAACTGCAGGATTCAACTTGTCCCTTCAGAAACCTCTGGATGTGTTTTTACTCAGTCTGTACTTCAGGATTAAAAGACTGCTTTGCTGATAATAATATTAATAATAATAATAATAATAATAATCTTTTATCTTGTTGTTGAGGACATGTGTCCACAAATCTAAACCAAGACGATTTACACTTTTGATGGGATGAAGTTTGTGACACACACCTGCCAATTAAAAACAACTCTCTGCCTTCACAAACGGTTCTGAGTAGTTTTGTAGAGTCAGAATAAACAACTGATTAAGTTTCAGAAAATAAAGTATTCAGACTGATGGAGACGTTCTGACACTCTCTCATATCTTAGTAGTGAAGTCAGCGGAGATTAAAATCTAACTTGTTTCCTGGTGATGATTAAATCTGACTCAACTGAACATAAAAAGGCTCATTTTGGCCAAAACATCACACTTCATAGAATAATTACTGACTTACTTCAGATCTACAAACAGTTTACAATAGTGCTGAAAGAATGTGTCACTGCTCTCATCTTAAAGTATGTTATGTAGCCCCCAAAATATCACAAATGATAGTTGAGTTTCTTCATCAAAGGTGTGTAATGTTACCTGTCAGGCTGCTCCGCTGTTAAAGTCACGTTCAGATGAGGTCAAAGAGACGTGGTACCTTCATCAGCAGACACTGACAGATGCTGCTGCTGTCTTTGTTCATCTGACTCATACTAAGATCTTTATATCTAGAAGTGTCATATTACATGTGAACAGGACCCAGTCACACCTGTAGGGCTGCCAGTCAGAGCTCTGATTGGACAGTTTTCAGGTTAATTATGTAATGTGGGAGGAACAGTCTGAACTCATAACCTGTACAAACCTCGAGTTTAATTCCAAGGAAAGTGATGTTGGAATGTTTTCCCTCCAGCGTTGGCTCGTCTCTTACTGCAGCTCTATTGTTAGGTTTTTTTCCTCGTACGTTTTTATTACTTTAGTAACGTACAGATTTTTCCCTGGCTTAACATAAGGTGAAGTCTGTACTGTACCTAACTTCTATGTGAGATAATTTTGAGGGGAAACACTGAGCTGTGAGGTGTGAATTTCTTGTTTTTGACTGACCCCGTTGGTACTGGTCATTAGAAAAGGACTGTTGGTAAGCTAATGTTAGCTTTGTGTTAGCAAGCTAAGGCACTTGAAAACATGATACTGTATAGCTTTTTAATGTATCCAGATTTATTACAGAAACATAGTTAGCCTAAAACAACAACTCACCCTTCGTCTTCATGCAGCACGTTTCTATGCACGGTGAACCAGCAGGTTTACTGCGTTATGCTTAGTCCATTAAAGGGGAACTGTTTTACACATCAAGGTCTGCTTGCAGGTTTTGGGGAGTACTCCTGCATATGTTGAAACAGTTGTAGAACCTTTTATGGTTTTAGAGGGAGCTATGTGAAGTCTTGAATTAAATTGCCTTATGTGTCTCCTGATGTTAGAGCTGAACAATATAAACGTCCCTATCTTTTTGTATCAGCTCGTATTTTCATTCCGATCACTCGTCCATCACATAGTTTCACTGTAAGATTAATATCTGTCCTGTGTGTGCGTGTGTGTGTGTGTATGTAGGGGGCAGCGTGCCCTGTATTAACTGCCGGTCATACTCCATTTAACCTGGTTCCATGTTCTTGTTGTTGTTCTCCAGTTGGAGTTTGATCAACCATCTGATACGCAGCGAGTTCTCATTCTCAGCCTGTTCTCTTGAAGCATTCATTCATATAACTCTGAAAAGTAAGCAAGTAAAGCAAACCTTAACTTAACTGTCGTAAAGTGCCTGCTTTTTATGTCTTAATCATTTACATGTTTTCATACATAAGGAGCTTTACACACAACCTTATCACAGCTGAATATTTCATCACTGTTAGAGCCTGGGTGGTCATTTACATTTAAAAAGGTTGTAATTCTAGTTCAAGTGAATTGTAGCACAACACAGCCAACTCTAATCAAATAAAACTATATTTATAATAATGTTATTTCCCATGAAATAGTGGACAGTAAAAAATGCTACGTCACTAACTAAATAATAGCCAGAGTGGGGAATGTCAAGCCCTGAATGTAGGCCTATGTAATGAAATGCATACAAAAACACATTTCTGACTACCTTACCAATCTACTACAGGTGTGACCTCCAAAGAGTTTAAACTGCAGAAACACTGGAGCCCAAAAACAAGAAGGAAAAAAAAAGGTTAATTCACTCGTGACAACATGTACAAACCTCGACTTTCATTCCAAGGAAACTGAGGTTGGACTGTTATCTGTCCAGTGTTGCTCCGCCTCTTCACTGCCGCTCTGTTTTTTAGGTTTTGTTTCCTCATATTTAGATATGATTTTAGTAACACACTCAGCTGTGGAGCAGGGGGGGGGGCTTCTAGGGCTCCAGCAGGGATGTGGACAGACATTTTGGGTGGCAGGGGCTCAAAGAAAAAAGGCCTAATAGTAGTAGTAATAGACATTTTAACAAAATGTTAAATAGGCCTATATTAACTCATCTCTGACTAACTCAACAAAAATCTCAACAAAATTCTTCCCACTAAACTGAAAAAGGCTGTTGCTGCAATTTTGTTTTGGTGGTCAGCGTGGCAGCAGTACAGTAACTTTGTCTCATCATTCCTTTGTGTTGTGATCCATCTATTGGTCGTTCTGTGTCACAACACCAGTTAGTGCTCTACATGGAGGCCTGTTGTTGCTGCTGCAGTGTAGCAGGGAGTCATGGTGATGTGTTTGGACATGAGAAGAAGTGTATAATCTTTAAGAAGATTATACACCATTTGTTGTCAGTATTGAAATGTGGCTTTATACAATAAGGTCAACTTACAACATAGAAAACTAAAGTTATTATTGTTAGACATTGCTCGCAAGAAGAAGCTCTGCAGAACAACTATAGATGAAAATATAGGAAAAATGTCTTAGGTGCTATGGCAGGCCGTTTTAACATTTAATCAAACCACACTCCTATCTGTAATTAAATTTTACATATTTTTAATTGCATTTCTCCTAGTCAAAATTATATTCTAACTAGTCAGAATGGTAAGTAAAGGTATCCACAATAACATTCTTACTTGTAGCAATTGTTTTTCAAGATATCTACAACTTTGATTGTACTAGTCAAAACTAAATTTAAATCCTTAAATAGTAAAAGTGGCCGTTTTCCGTTTGTAGGTGGCAGTTTTAACCTTCAGTAGCTGGATATTTATAGCAGATATCTATTTAATTCTTCCTAGTCAGAAAAAACTTTCTAGATATATGCAATAGATTTTATTAGAATATGTCCACATCCTGTTGTGTAGACGAGTTTTTATTAAATAGCACTGCTAACAAAGCTCTGCTTACTGTACATTTCCTCCAGTGCTCAAGTCACAGCTTACTCAGGCCTTGTGTTCAACAACTGCTTTATTTTAGTTTTTATTCTACAATCACATATTTACAGATTTCTTTGACTCATAAACCATCTTACAGAATTCATGAAACAAATGAAAAATGGCCAAAGTGACTAGTAATTATCTAAAACACTTTTCACACAAGATAGAAACATCCATTAACTTTTTATACCCGGTATAACAACGACACATACTGTGTTCTGTAGACATTATGGGATGTAATAGACCTTACTCTTAAATGAAGCTTCATGACACAATGAAATATTCAGCAATATGTTTTCTGTGGCTGCACATCAAATACAAATAAATGTGTATCTGATTACATAATCAACACATTAATTTGGTGCATCATGACACACGTTATGTGGAGGATATCTATTTAAACCTCTGTTAAACCCACAGACATTTATTATAACTTCCAGAAGAAATCAGTTTCTAAAGACACCAAATATGTCAAGATGAAGTTTGATTCAATTTATGAAGAATTGCTGCACATTTAACCATATGATAATAAATTGAATAAAGTGTAAATCAGTCACCACAGGAAACAGATTCTGTAGAAAATAAGATGTAAAATATGAATATGTAAATTTGTTCCCTTGATTGAAAATAAATCAATACCTGAAATGATTCCGTCCATTTGCTCTTTCCTTTAACTTGAACCTCAAAGTAAAATCTGCCTGAAGAGAAACTCTGTTTTCCTAAAACAATATAATAAAGAAAAAATCTCATTGGGTTGTCTGGGAGATTCTTCGTCACATCACCATGATTCACTTGTTTCCCATCATCAGACAGGATGAGATAGGGATATGCTGTATCAGGATCAAGAGTCACATCCACTGCATACTGCTGGACCCTATTCAGCTCAAACTCAGCGAGCAGCTTCTTCATCTGTTTACTGAGTGTCTCCTCCAGCTGAACCACAGCTTTCACCACAGTCTCCTCATATGATGATGGACGCAGGCCTCTGTCCAGTCCTTGGTGGGTGGAGGTTGTTGGATGTTTAGGGACTGGACACTCTGGAGAAGATGGAGGTGGTCTTCAGAGCGTAACACCTGCTCCACCTCAGTGCTCCTCTTCATCAGCTCAGAGATTTCCTGTTCCAGCTCTCTGATGAAAGCTTCGGCCTGTTTTTCTGTTGTTTTCTGCTTCTCTTTGATCGTGTTGATGAGCTCATTCAGGCCTCTCTCAACAGACTCCTTCAGAGAAGTGAAGACCTGAACACCTTCTGCTATCTCTCTGTCTGCATCTTCCTCACTGAGGTTGACTGAGTGTTTGACCTCCTGAATCTTCAGTCGTCTCTTCTGGATCATCTGCTGAATTTCAGCCTCTGTCTTCCCCAGCTCTACCTTCTTTCCTTCATATTCTTCTTTCAGAGGAACAACATCATGCATCTTGTGGTCTGAATAAGGGCAGAACATGCAGACACATGTCTGGTCGGTCTGACAGAACAGCTCCAGAGGTTTATCGTGCTCCGTACACATCCTGCCTTCCAGGTTCTCCACAGGGTCGATCAGCTGATTTCTTTTCAGGCCTGACATTGTCAGATGAGGCTCCAAGTGAGTCTCACAGTAGGAGACCAGACACACCAGGCAGGAATTCAGGGCTTTCAGTTTGGTTCCAGTACAGACGTCACAGGGAACTTCTCCTGGTTTGGACACTTGTTGCTCTGAGCTGCTGCTGCTGGCTTTCTGTTGAGCTGACTGTCTGATCTGAGCAACCATCTCAGAGAACAAAGTGTTGACCCTCAAATCAGGTCTGGTCGTAAAGGCCTCATTACATAAGGGACACTGGCACCGGTCACTAATATTCCAGTGATCAGTGATGCAGTTCTTGCAGAAGTTGTGACCACATGGTGTGCTGACAGGATCAGTGAGCACATCCAGACAGATGGAGCACAGAAACTGATCTTCAGATGACAACATCATGCGTCTTGTGATCAAAAACAGTGCAGATCATGCAGACACATGTCTGGTCGGTCTTACAGAACAGCTCTAGAGGTTTATCGTGCTTCGTACACATTGTGCCTTCCAGGTTCTCCACAGGGTCGATCAGCTGATGTCTTTTCAGGCCTGATATTCTCAGATGAGGCTCCAGGTGAGTCTCAGAGTAGGATACCAGACACACCAGGCAGGACTTCAGGGCCTTCAGTTTGGTTTCAGTGCAGATGTCACAGGGAACATCTTCTGGTTTTGGACACTTGTTGCTCTGAGCTGCTGCTGCTGGCTTTCTGTTGAGCTGACTGTCTGAACTGAGCGACCATCTCAGATGAAAGTGTTGACCCTCAAATCAGGCCTTGTGTTGAAAACCTCTTTACACATCGGACACAGGTACTGGTCATTGGTATTCCAGTGTTCAGTGATGCAGTTCTTGCAGAAGTTGTGCCCACATGATATGCTGACAGGATCAGTGACATATGGAGCACAGAAACTGATCTTCAGATTGCAGATAGTTTGAAGCATCCATATCTACACATAGTGTGAAAGAAAAGGAAAACATTGTTCAAAATGTAGGTTATTTAATGTTGCAATCAGTGATGAACGTGTCCTTGCACATTCAGGTCAGGGATACTGATGGAGCGCCAGTCAACGTGGCTCTTGCATTCTCCAGGATCATCAGACACTGTGTGCATGAATTAGACGTTAATCCCTGCGTTGAGCATGTGTCGCTAAAAATGAAGTTTTATACCACTCATTGTGTCCACTATGTGACGCTAGAGAACACATTAATGAAATGTCATGTTGTTTGTCTGTGTATCATACGTACACCACATCATGTAATTTGGTTGATCTGTGTTACATACACCTAACTTTCTGTTGTCAGTAGGTGGCGCTATGACTATGACTTAATAAAGGTGTGTAGATGCCTTCAAATATTTGGTGCAGATTGGACTATTTTAATTCAAGTTAACAGCTTCCTGTGTTATCTCGAAACATTCAAATTGTCCGACACGGCACATCATTCCACAAAAACACAAAAGCTTCCAAATTTGGCACCGTGAAGGTCTTGAGATTCTTTTGACCCAATTTGAGATGGATGTGTTGAATCCTCTAGGAACAATTTCAAAATGTTTGATACCTGTAAATGGCCGACATCAACGTTCGAGGTACCGACTAATCCTTCGCGAATTAGCGTCACATTATTCACAGGGTTATGCCAACAAAATAAATCCAATAAACCCCTCTATGAGGAAGTAAAAAAATACATGAAGGTTTTATGTGTGCGCAAAATTAAAACAAAGTAAATGGACGGGGCAGGGGGGCTCTATAGAGCTGACGTGCCACTCCCAAGCCCAAATGTGATATCAGATCAAAATAATTACTACTTTAAATATGGGTCCAAAGTTTTGTGAGTTGTCATCCTAAAGTACTCAAACGTGTTTGTAAAATGAAAATGAACGCACATAATCCAAAATGGTGGAATTTCTCTCAGGCTAAAACATATCAAAATGTTTATATTAGTTTGTTAAGATGAGAGCAATGATCCCACCAAAATTCATGAAAACCAATGAACTTTATCCCAACAGTGGCGTGCGTTTGGGGGTGCTATGGAGCCTGCTGGCCACGCCCGAGCCCAATCACTGCCGAACTTTACAAATTTCACCAGTTCGATGTGTGCTGATTTTCACAAGTTTTCAAGCAGCCTAAGCCCCTCAGAAATGTAACAAAATAATAAGTGAACACATCCAGACGGAGCACAGAAACTGATCATCAGACAGCTCACAGCAGCCATATCTACACACTGAGAACAAAAAGTATTATAAAATGTTGTTACACACATAATTGTCATATGAATACAAATGATCAAAGTATGATTACTGCAATTTTGACAAACTTAAACACTTAAGCACACAGTAGAGGGTTTTCACGAGGTGTCATCAGACCTGGAAGTCGCCATATTGGAGGTACTCCGCATCACAACAAAGCACAAGCACTGAAGTAGATCCCGAACGTCATCAAGGAAAATGGTTAATTATTGCCGTGTTGATAATAATATTTTTAATAGTAAATAAAAACAATTATTGCTTTTATTGTTTTTACTGTTTGTTTATTTTACTGTAAAGCACTTTGGTAGGACACTGGCTATTTTAAATGTGCTATATAAATAAAACTGACATTGACATAATATAATTCATATCAAGCTACCGCATGTGGCATTAATGACTCAATATATTATTCTGATCATTCTTAAAATGTAGAGCTAAAATGTGCTGTATTTCTCATTGTATTCCAGGTAAAAAGTCTGACCTTTACCAAAAGGATGACCCAGATTGGGTGCCATCTGTTGGACTGACAGGTCAGCAAGGAGGTTCACCTCAATCAACCAAAGAAACAGGGAACTCAAGCTACAAGCGTTGCATGAATTGAACCCAGCAGAGACTGAAGGCTGAAGCTGCTGCTGCTTCTAGTACTGCTGCTGCTGCGGAGACTGATGACCCCACCACAAGTGATTATATCAGCGATAATTTTTGCTGCACAGGGATTCAAACTGAATTGACTGGTGATGTAGGTTGTCCTATTCCCAACTATATTTGTTGTGCTTGCCACCGGGCTCAGCGCAAATTTACGTCATACATGCGCCAATATTTGAATGCACGTCACGTCTGCGTCCGGTGTTTACATCAGACGTGCAGTAGGCTACATGCGACATTGTGGATACACAGTAGTGATTTGGTGGAGACGATGTTTCTGTCTTTGAAACAAAAGAAAGCCTTGGAACTTGCCCTGGTTGTGAGGAGAAGACGGAGGAAGGCAGCAGGAAGAAGGGTGTGGGTGCACGAGACCCTCAGGTCCAGAGAGCAGTTGGGGGAATTCCGGCTGGTGAAGGAGCTTCGCATTCACTGTGACCAGTTCCAGGGGTACTTTCGGCTCAACAGGGAGCAATTTGACAGTCTGCTGATGAGAGTCGGGCCTACGATTTCCCGGATGCGAACAACATTCCAAAAGCCCATTTCTACAACGGAGCGTCTGGCTATTTGTATCTCCCTGACGTGTGGCTCCAGACAAGACAGTATGGAAAAGTACTTCCAAGTCTGCACCTGCACCACTTTTCTGTCTCCTCTCCTTTATGTACCTGTCCCTTAGGTTCTTCCACCTTTTCTTCCACTCCTCTAAATAGATGAAGACGTGTGGATTATTTTCATTTCTAAATAAAATGTTGCATTTCAACACTATGTGTCATTGCATGTTTATAAGTAAGAGGTCTGCAGTCATTGCAGTTGGGTATAATAAAGCTAAGATATGAGCCTACATTCATACATGCATCATTCATTCTCTGGAAGACACTTTGTTTAATGCATATGTGCAATTAATTCCTCCAAAACTGGAGCTTACACACTTGGAAATGGGTAATTATTCTGTGTAAAGGCCATATACCTACCTATATACCTAAATGTGAACTTCAATGAAAATGAACATGACTTGTGTCAATCAGTCCAAACATATTTTACTTCATATAAACATACAAATACAATATTATTATTGTGTAATAACAACCGAGTGTAAATTGTAATTTCCCCATTGGGGATCAATAAAGAGTATAAATTATAATTTTTTTTTTATAAAAAATACCAATATATCGTTCAAATACCTGTATGCAGCAGTATAATCAACTTGGTATTTGGTTTTCGCAGCTCACAACAGTAGGCTACAGTTCTTCTCAGTTGCTTTGGCGTATTTCTCAGATCAGAAATGACAATAATGTGTAACTTTATAGGGAATAGTGCTCCCTTTCACGTGCATTGTTCATTAGACTATACTTCCAGAGTGAACTGTTAAATATGGACAACAACACAAAGCAGTTTCACTATCTTGGTATAAACATTGGCGTAAGGACTTGTCACTTTGATTCATTGGTATAAATACTTGCTTTGGACACAAACAAAAGATTTCCATCAAGATACATGATTTTTCAGGTCAGTCACTATGCGATGCAGTTTACACCAACTGTTTTAAGAAATGCACTTAATGTTGTGCGATTGCAATTATGATTTGACAAATGCACCAAAGTAACTGAGAAAAAATGTAACATAGGATTGTATTTCAGTGGAGACATATATGTTGATTTCACATAGCTAAAACAAACCTGAATGATTTAAATTAAGAGGCTACAATAATCTACACAGCTGGCATGCCTATTATGGTGAAATATGCTTCCACAGCATAGTTTTGCGTCCGAGGTCTCTGTACGAGCTCAAAGTTGTGTCGTAGCCTATACAGCTCTGGGAGATCGCTGACGGCCAAAATCAACCTCTCATCCATGTTCCGTTTGTGGATCCACGTGTGTTCGGTGTTTACTTTTTTTTCTTTTTATTCAGACACGTCACAGCGCACTGCGGCCGCTCTTGCGCATGCCGCGGTCAAAGTTGAACCATGTTGAACTTTGACCGCGGCACGCGCAAGAGCAGCCAGCCGCAAAATGCAGACCAGTTCTTTTGCGCGCATGCCATTGACAATAATGGGTTTCATAGCGCAGCGCTGCCGTTTGCGCGTACAATGTGAATGGCCCTTTAGAACTGAAAACATTCAGTTGAGCTCTGATGTTGCACATTTGTCCACTTCCTATGACCAAAGTGCCTTTGTTGATAAGGATGAAAAGGTTTTATTTTTCACTGGCCTACCTACATACCAGATATTGTTATGCTGCGTTCATGCCACCTGGGAATAACAGGGACTGCCCCCGTGATTACGTTGTTTTTCCGACTGCCAGCGTTCACATGGCCGGGATGCGTGTTCTTCTTCTTCTGTTATATTGGCGTTTTGGTTGCTCCCAAATGGTGGAACGAGCTCCCCATCGATATCAGGATGGCCGAAAGCCTACACATCTTCCGCCGAAGGCTAAAAACGCATCTCTTCCGACTACACCTCGGATAAAAAACAAAAAAAAATAAAAAATTCTTGAACTTGCACTTTCGAACCTGCACTTTAATTTGTCTCTTTGTAGCTTTGCCTATTTTAAACTAATGTATTTGCACTTACTACTTGTTGTCTGGAGTTTGAACCTTCACAGTTGAAAGAACTTAATTGTAAGTCGCTTTGGATAAAAGCGTCAGCTAAATGACATGTAATGTAATAATGTTTGGCATAACAACTTGTTGCATGACTGCCACCAACGGTTGGCCGTAGCCTAGAGCATCAGGTGTGTGAAAACATGGAGGCCACAATAACAAAAGATTTGCTGCTGTTTTCTTATACCAGCATACAAACAGCACATGGACAGGTGTTTGTGTTATCTGCAGGACAAAGAACGGGAAAGGACACGGATAAGGTGTTGTTTTTTTATACATGGTCCTATTTATGAATAATTTGAAACATGTTATGTCTGTGTATGTTTCTTGGCAGAGGTGTTTGTCCATATGAACAGTTTATTGTCATTGAAATATGTTCAGTGAACCAAAGTCACCTCCATCAAACGTCAGTTGACCACAACGCGTCACAAACTGGGAAACTCGGTTAGCAAAATCTAGCCCGAGTTTCCCACCTCTGATTCCCACAGTAAGGGACGTGAATGAAAAATGTTTTTCCGATGTCTATGAACGCAGCATTAGTACTCTTCACATTCCTTAGTCCCCACCTCCCTGTGAAGAAGTCACTTGATAAGTTTAAGTAGTTGATGCTGACATTGATGCGTCATTGAGGGTTAATGTTTCCACAACCTTCCTGTCATTTGCATTCAATGTGTCAATAGCCACTGCTTCACGGATAGTCACTGATGTCATTGATGTCATGTTTATTCGCATGAAGCCACTTATCATATGGCCAAAAAAAGAACAGTTGCAAAAAAACATGCCAATGTAATTCAGGAAACATTTTGGGGAAAAATGTGCTGTTATTATTGACCGTTTTGAGGTTTTTATAGAACGTCCGTCTAACCTTATAGCCAGAGCAGAAACATGGTATTCCTACAAGCACCATAACACAGTTACATTCTTGATTGGTATTACACCCCAGGGCACAGTCTCTTACATTTCAAATGCATGGGGAGGAAGAGTAAGTGACAAATACATAACTGAAAAATGTGGCTTTTTGGACAACATACTTCCTGGTGATCTAGTTCCTGCTGACCGTGGCTTTAATATTCAGGTCACTTTAGGTTGTAGAATGGCTCATATACAAATACCAGCCTTCACTCAAAGTCACAGTTAGCTCCTGTTGACTTAGAAACCACAAGGAAAATTGCCCACGTCAGGATTCATGTTGAGCATGTGATTGGTTGTGTGCGCCAGAAATATACTATTTTGGGGGGGGATATTGCCAATTGATTTCTTGATGTGCAAAGATAGTGATGGTTATTGTGCCATAGATAAGATTGGACTTGTCTGTTGTGCTCTGGTGAACTTTTGTCCATCAGTAGTTGATTTATCCTAAAGTATATTTTTATATGCACTTAAATATCAATTAAACCATGTCTGGACAGTGTCTATATAGCCTAAAATTATCAATAAATGATTGTTAATTTACAGTCATTAAGTCATTGTTATTGTATTGTTGTGGAACAGAACACACAGCATATCACTATCATCAGAACACAGATTTATTAAATACTTTTATCAGAACACTTATGAACTATACACTACTATAAATTATACATTATACTATAGTGCAATACACTAACTGTAAACACAATTTTGTATGTAACTTGAGTATAACTTTTTTTTTGTCAGAATAGCTTTACAAAAATCTCACCAACTTGAAATCAAATGCCAAAAATATTGGAAGAACATGTCACATTTTCAAAAAAGTTGCACAATTCTAAATTAATTAAATATAATTTAACCTACATTAAAATAAAGTGCCTCATAGATCCTGGTTAAGCTTTGCCAACCACAAGCGCCTCCTTTTCTCTGATAACTTCTGGCATTCCTCTCCCTGGTTTGTAATAACTTTTGAAAGTCGATATTATTCCAAATGTTTTTCTCAGTCTGACCTATTGGTACATCCTAAAACACGGCAATAATTAACTATTTTCCTTGACGACGTTCGGGATCATACCTCCAGTATGGCCACTTCCGGGTCTGATGACGCGTCGTGAAAACCCTCTGTATGATATTTCTATCGCTCAGGGTCTCTCAATCAAATCAATAACAAATGACAGACTGATGATGCTGTGAAGTAGTGTGGGATCTTGGGAGATAACCCACACTATATGATTCAGGCAAAAATAATGTTCAAGGTGTCACGAACAAGTTTATGTTCCAATTTACTTTGGTGAAGTGAAAACACACAGAGAGAGGGTCAAAGTTTAAAATAAAAACACATACAACACCCTAAAACAAGATCCAGTCTCTTTTATGTCCACAGTGTTAGCATGGTTAGCATTGCTAAGTCTCTGTCCTGATTGACAGGTCGGTGTGTAGCCAACGCCCTAAAACTTCCCCTGCTATGGCCAGACAATATATTACTGGCATATGCTGTGTACACCAATAATATGACACCATGACTTCTCCATTTTAGCCTCGCTGCCATTACCTTGCTTAAAGTGACTGATTTATCTGGTTTGTAACATTTTTTTGAAACATTTGGGATAATGTAAATACACAGCTCAAGAAAATATATTACATAGGTCTAGTCTTTTTAGACATTTTAATGCGAAAACATTACATATTATACCTTGAAGTGAGTTATCCATCTGACAAGTGTCATTAAAAAATGAAGAGTGTAGCTTCCTGTTTGAATAATGCTGCTACATGTAGCTGTCAGTTTAGTTTTAATGCTGTTTGTTAAAACAGTAAATATAATCAGCTGCACTCACCGGTATTTGTTGAGAAAGACCTGACAAACTCAGTTCAATATTTCTTCAGACAGAAACACAGAGGCTTGTCTCAACTGCACTTGACAACAATGATGACATGGCAAGGACATTAAACACAGGGCCAAACGAGCAGGGAGGGGGCCAACAGGTGAAACATACTAGGGACAAATCAGACTCAAACAGGAAACAAAGCTAAACCAAGACACACAAGACCAAACACTACAAAATAATACAGGAAGTAAACCAAGCCAAACATACTTTCATAATTAGAGTTCAGGAAAAACAGAACAGATTTTTTGTTTGTTTATTTAGGATCCTCATTAGCTCCTGCATTGCAGGTGCTATTCTTCCTGAGGTCCTTATACATGACCGTTCGTTTAAAAGTTTTTAGGGCCCGAGCGCCGACAAGGGCTATTGTAACTGAAGGAATTATTATTATTCCTTCTTTCTTCCGGCAAATGAATCGCCTTTTTGAGGGGCTTAACATGCTCAAAAACTCACCAAAATTGGCGGTCGCATCAAACCTAGTGAAAATTTACGTATTTTAACAGCTTCGGGAATAGGCGCACAAAAATGGCTCGCTAGTGCCCCCTAGGAAACTTTAACAAATTGAGCCCCTGCAGTACATTTAACGTAGACTAACGAAAAGTGGTACACATATGTAGCATGTCAAGATGTACAAAAAAGGTCTTTGGAGCCATACCCTAAACCCAACAGGAAGTCTGCCATTTTAAATTGAAATTGCCATTTCCACATAACGTCATACTTTAACAAACTCCTCCTAGTGATTTCATCCGATTAACTTCAAATTTGGTCTGTACCATCTTAAGACCTTAGAGATGAAAAATAGAAAAACTTTTCGTCACAGGGCGGCCATTTTGTGCATTTCACCATCAAAACAGGAAGTGTGTACATTGTCCAATTGGCTCGAAACTTTTCATGATTCATAACACTCTAACCCTGAGGACATTTACCGGCCAAAATTGACTTAAAGTCATAGTGCCCCCTAGTGGCAACAGTAATTAATGAACAAAGAAGTTGTTGTAACTTGAGTGTACGTTGTCATATCTGCCCAAAATTACTCACGATTGAGAAAGGTCCAGGCCTGACGACATCTACGGGCCAAAATTGACTTTTGGTCATAGCGCCCCCCGCTGGCAACAGGAAATCAGCCTTACATGACAAACATCATCCGATTTACACAAAATTTATAATGTGTGGTCTACATGTGATATTGAGTCCCCCCTATACTTTAACCACGCCCATGTACTCAGGCCCCCTCTTATGGCTTTTGAACCGTTTAAGGTAGAGTCTTGTGTGAGGTATCACCGAACTCAGCGGAGAGTTCCTTTTGAATTGGTGATGGTTTGACCCGCCCCCTATGTTTTAGCAACGCTCCTTTTTATAACTACTGACCCGTTTGATGTAGACTATTGTGTGAGGTATCATTGAACTCAGCAAATACTTCCTTTTAATTGGTGACCGTTTGCCCCGTCCCATATGCTTAAGTCACGCCCCCTTTAACGTCAGCTAATGAACTCAACACGGAGTTCCCTTTTTATTGGTGACTATTTGCAGTGTTTGAATGCCGCGCAAATGCACGGTCGCAAGGAGCGACGTCCGCCAGTAACCCCGACGCACGCAGAGGAGTGAGGGCCCGTCCATCGCTGCTTGCAGCTTTAATTTGAATTGTTACCTGCCACCAAAATTTTGTGTTTTCCGTGATATAAATGAGGACGGTTTCACCATAAATTGGTGCCTAAAGGTGTATCATAATGCAGAAAATAAAGTATTTGATGCCATTTGATCCATGAAAAACCCTGAGATTATATTATAGCCAATAAAAATTGCAATGTTAGTGTGGACACAGTCTCAGGGTAAGACTCTGCATCTCCACCATCTGATTTGTGTACCTTTGACTAAACTGTCAATCATGCTGGCCTGTGGCCCCCATGACTTTTAAGTATTTTATTTTGGTGGGTATGCTCATTAAGCGACGCATTCATCCAATGTTTTTCTCTCCAGGAAATTGATGTTGGAAGAGGTCAAATAAGTCACTTGAAGGTAGATTTAAGCATTTGTTACCTGGTTAAGGGAATCTGATTAGTACCAGTTATTAAGGCCACGTAGCCAACTATTTAAATCAAATTTGTGGACTTTTGTTGATAAATCATGGTCAGCTGGGTCATATATTACTACTTAATACAATTGTTTTTACTGGAAAGCCACTTTCCCAGTCTAACACTTCATTTTGGGGGTAACAATGTAAAGGAAAAGAAGCAGGCAGACAGCAATTTAACTGTGACAAGGAAACCATTTATTTTTACAGCACATCTCACATCATATTATATGATTAGAAATAGCTGATCAGGCAGTTTTCTTTATTCAGCTGCCTCTTTACCCTAAAAACACAAATAAAAAAGCGTTTAATCAACTTTATTTCAACCAAATCTGACAGTATATTTCTGTCATACCTTTTTTAAATTAAATTTAAAATTTAAATGTACGTCTTTATTGGTATGTTTACCTTGCCAGAGTCACGGCTCTTCGCTCTCAACTTGTTGACCTGGGACTCCGCGATGTCAGCGCGCTCCTCAGCCTCCTCTAGCTCATGCTGGACCTTCCTGCACTTGGACAGATGAGTGTTGGCCTGCTCCTCCTGAAAAAACATAGAGATTGACATTTTTGAATCTCTTAAAAGACCAAAGGTAATCTTCAATAGATTACACAGTATCAAGCTTTCAGTGATGTGTAAATCTATATATTGCCCTTACCGCCTCCTCAGCCTGCCTCTTGTAGGCCTTAACTTTGAGCTGCAACTTGTCAACTAGATCCTGCAGTCTGGCAACGTTTTTCTTGTCCTCCTCAGTCTGTTAAAGTTTATTTAAAGTAAATAAATGTTTTTGTACTAAATATGTTAAGTTGATTTGTATGACAACTATCAAAGTGACTGTACCTGATAGGTGAGCTCCTTCACCCTCCTCTCATATTTGCGGACACCCTTAATGGCATCTCCTCCACGTCTCTGCTCAGCCTCAACCTCTGCCTCCAGTTCACGCACCTTCAATGAACAATAAGGAAATAAGAATACATCTTTTTTCAATTTAAAGTTCAGCTCTGCAAATTCTTTCTTTCTTTCTTACCCTGGACTCAAGTTTCTGGAGCTGCTTCTTGCCACCCTTCATGGCCAGGTTCTCAGCCTCATCCAGGCGGTGCTGCAGGTCCTTAACAGTGACCTCCAGGTTCTTCTTCATCCTCTCCAGGTGGGAGCTGGTATCCTGCTCCTTCTTCAGCTCCTCAGCCATCATAGCAGCCTAGAAGAGACAGCATCAAATGTTTAGAATAATCTTGAAAATACACATTGGAGTGAAAGTAAGAACAATTAAAATGTAAACCCACATCAGTGATGGCCTTCTTGGCCTTCTCCTCTGCATTCCTTGCTTCCTGAACAGTGTCATCCACTTCACTCTGGACCTGGACCAGGTCAGACTCAAGCTTCTTCTTGGAGTTCAGAAGGCTTGTGTTCTAAAAGGCAAAAAAAGATGTAGGCACGTTAGTCATCACATCACAGATTTTCACATTCCCCATTTCAGATTTTTGAATTACTGAAGAAATGATTGGGCTTGTTCACCTGAGAATGCAGAAGTCCAACACGCTCACTGGCATCCACCAGCTCCTGCTCAGCAATTTTGCGACTTCTCTCCGTCTGTTCCAGAGCAGTTCTAAGTTCCTCGATTTCAGCTACCATCAGACCGTTTCTGCGATCCACCATAGCAGCTTGTTCCTTGAATTCCTCCTGTGCTCTGACAGCATCATCAAGGTGCAGTTGTGCATCCTAGAGAAAAAATATCAGGACAATATTCACATGAATGCCAAAATGTACCTGCACTGATCATAGTTTGTGCAACAATTCTGTGTCTAACAATACCTTCAGTTGCGCCTGCACATTCCTCAGCTGCTTCTGGGACTCAGCAGCCTGGCGATTGGCGTGGCTCAGCTGAATCTCCATCTCATTCAGGTCTCCCTCCATCTTCTTCTTGATTCTCAGGGCATCGTTTCTGCTCCTGACCTCAGAATCCAGATTGCTCTGCATGGAGTCAATCACCCTCTGGCTGTTCCTCTTGATCTGCTCCATCTCCTCATCTTTCTCTGCCAGCTTCCTGTCCACCTCACCCTTAATCTGGTTGAGCTCCAGCTGGACACGCAGGATCTTAGACTCTTCGTGTTCCAGAGTTCCCTGATGATATCAAATAATGAAATATTAATCTCTGCCTTCAAACCTTTTTAAAGTATATTTGTCCATGATTTAGATTTTTTTTCAGTAGATGTCCCCAGAAGAAAATGTACCTCAGCCTCTTCAAGAGCCGTCTGGATCTCAGATTTTTCAGCCTCCACCTGCTTCTTGGACTTCTCCAGCTCATGGATGCTCTTGCCAGTCTCACCAATCTGTTCAGTCAGATCTGAGATCTCCTCTGTATAGAGATACATGTGTTTTATATTGTTAAGCCTTACAATGTAAAATATAAACACTTTATTCCAACACATGTTGAATACAATGTAAGAAATACATGTGTTGAATACAATGTAACTGTTACATAATGTAGAACTCACGTTGAAGGTTCTTGTTTTCACGCTTCAAAGTCTCCAGCTGATCCAGAGATTCCTCATAAGAGTTCTTCATCTTGAACAGCTCAGTGCTGAGAGAACGAGTCTCCTTCTGTGCTCCCTCGAGCTCTGCCTGACCCTCCTCGTACTTCTGTTTCCACTCTGCCAACACCTGAATAACATGATTGGTTATGTAGCAATATGAGGAAAAATAAATATATCTTTCATTGTTTCAGTGTGCTTGGCAACACAAATGAATGACGAACAATGCTACCTTGTCAAAGTTCCTCTGCTTCTTGTCCAGGTTGGCAGCCAGTCCATTGGCCCTCTCCACATCAATCATGAGGTCCTCCACCTCACTCTGGAGCCTCTGTTTGGTTTTCTCAAGAGAAGCACACTTGGAATTCACTGCCTCAATCTGCTCCTCAGCCTCCTGAAGACGCTGAGCCAGCTTTTTCCTGTTTAAAGAAGGTAAGATTAGTTTCCCACTAAAAACTATGAAGTGAACTAAAGCCTTAGTAACAATAATCTGCAGCGTGAGTTCTTGTGTTTTGAGTGTTGCATTGTTGTTTGTTTGAAGCCTTAATATTCTTAGAGTAGCGAGTATTTCAAAATAACAGGTTTTGGAAAGGGGGATGGGCAATTCATAATCAGCCTAGTGTTGTTATTAACAGCTCATTTTTAAAGATCTAGATGAACATATGAAGGCAGAGCTGGAAAATGTTTGCTCCAAAGTTGAGTTGTGCTAAAATGATACACTGGCCATTGAACTGGTTGAATGTTACTCACTTGGCTTCCTCAAGCTCCTCAGTGCGCTGGATAGCATCCGTTTCATACTTAGCTCTCCACTGAGCCACCTCACTGTTGGCCTTGGACATCCCACGCTGCAGCTCAGCCTTGGCCTCTTGCTCCTCCTCAAACTGCTCTCTCAGCAGATCACAGTCATGGCGGGCTGATTGTAGTCCATGGGCAAGAGCATTTTTGGCCTGGTGTAAGACATGATTGAATTTACAAAATTCCTGAATCCCAAACCAATAATACCAATACACACTCACTTAAACGTACAATATGTAACTTTCTGCCGCTAGGGGTCTCTCAACCAAAACAATGGATTGTAAACACAGACGTTTGATGACGTTGGGAAGTTGCGTGGAATTATGGGAGTTTTTATTGCTGAACACTATCGTCGATTAGAATGCATCTGTTCACGACGAGTTTACCCATTCAAGTTTATTCATGTTACGTTTAGTAATGTTTATTCATGTCATGCTAATAAAATAGCTGCAGTTTCCCCAACATAATTACGTTTTTCTTGATTCAATCTGTATTGGTAGCTTGCTGACCAGTTAGCGGCTAACGTTAGTAGGTTTTAGCTAAAACCAGACTATCACAGTATTTTTCACATGCCAATGTCACCTTTTGGATTTTACTGGGCGGACAGGGTTTGTTGTAATGCTAGCTAGCTACTCAAGGAGGCTGAGAGACGAGTGTGGGTGGGGATTCATTAAACTGCCGTTAGCGTCGTAAGCACACGGCACCGGCTGGGGTGGAAACAACGGTAACAAGCTATTGCTACATGTCCCGGCTGTGTTGTCAGCTATCATCCCGATTGAAGTCTCTTTGTGCCGGGGGAGTGAGGCAGGCAGACCGGAGTGTGCTAGCTGGCTAAATTAGCATTATATTAATCGTCTATCTATACAGCTAACATTAACGTTACTAGTGAACTTATTCGTGGGTTAGCGCAATGCTGCTTTTATCCATGGTCAAAACAATCATACTACTAACAACTTTAAGAGCGTGTTGAACGATATTGTAACCCTATAATGTTATCCACCAAGCATTAGCTAGCATTAATGTTAGCTACTTGTCAACCAGCACATAACAACATAACAATTAACATAACATTAAGCTGGATTAATATTGATATGTATCAATAAATAAGGTTTCTGCTTTATTACTGTGTTGCAAAGTGGCATGTAATTAATCACGAAATGATGCCTTTTGGCAGAAAAAGCAGTGTTACCAGTATTTTTTAGATTTACAATTACTCTCGAACGTAGCATCTGGGTGTCCGTGTTTTGACGGAAGTTACAAGTAACTAGATGGTGAAAGGTTATATGACGCCACTGACGGGCGACTAAATGAAATGTGATGTGTCTGAAAATAAAATAACAGATTTCTCTGGGTTTGCCATTTGATGGAAACATTTGGGATGGTGTAACTACACAACTCAAAAAAATATATAACATAGGTATGGTCATTTTTAGACATTTTAATGCAGAAACGTTACATATTGTACCTTTTAAATGTTTCTTACCTTAACCTCCTCTTCAACATGTCTTTTCAGCTCCTCAATCTGTTGTGTGAATGCCTGTTTGCCTCTGGTCAGCTGGGAGACAAGAGCTTCTTTCTCTTCAACTTGACGGCTGAACTCACCTTGTGTGAAAGATGCCACGATACATTAGTTTGTGTCACGTTTCTCAATAACATACACAACAGATCATTAACTGACAGCTTGTACTGTAGATACCATTTTCTGCCAGGAGACGTGCTCTCTGTGCACTTGTGTCATTGATTTGACGGACATTTTCATCATTCTTGGTCTTCAGTTCGCTGAGTTGGTCCTCTAGAGTACGGCACATCTTTTCAAGATTTCCCTAATGGGTAAATATAGATGAGATCAGTGATCAGATTTTATCTATAATATTAAGTACATTATACATATACATATACTAATTTGGGTAATAAATTAGCATGTAATGCATTGTGTACCTTTGCTTTAGCAACATTCTCCATGTTGCTGGAGAGGTCATCAATCTCCATCTTGTATTCACTCTTTTCCTTCTCAAGTTTCTGCTTCACACGCTGGAGGTTGTCGATCTGCTCTCCCAGCTCAGCAACGCTGTCAGCCTGCTTCTTGCGAAGAGCAGCAGCAGTGGCTTCATGCTGCAGAGTGGACTCCTCAAGATCACGACGGAGCTTCTGGAACTCGGCTTCACGCTTCTTGCTCATCTCAATCTGAGTAGCAGTGGCACCACCGGCCTCCTCCAGCCTCTCACTGATCTCCTCAAGTTCCCTGGAGAGGTCAGCTCTCTGCTTCTCAACCTTGGCACGAGCAGCACGCTCAGCCTCAATCTCCTCCTCCAGTTCCTCAATACGAGCCTGTTCAATGTAGATATAAGGTCTTTCAGTAAACTTTCACTTTTAATACACAAAATTGGAAATATCAGAAATGTTTTCTTTAAAACCATATGTCACCTGGAGCTCCTTGATCTTCTTTTGAAGCTGAGCACCAAGTGACTGCTCATCTTCAACTTTGCTAAGGAGCTGACTGATTTCAAAGTCCTTCCTGTGAGAAGTTTAGATGAAGAACATAGAGTTCATGGAGTTGACCACACATTTTATAAGAATGATTCTTTTGTACAAATTCAAAAACTGTTACTTTTTAATTTTCTCGTCAGACTGCTGCTTCTCATTCTCAAGATCCATGATGGATTCCTGGGCCAGTTTCAGATCACCCTCAAGCTTTCTCTTGGATCTCTCAAGGTCCATACGGAGCTTCTTCTCTTGCTCCAGAGAACCCTCAAGCTGAAAAATACAATTCATTTTTAATCATCAAATTCAAGAATCCTGCTTTGCCAATCCAAGAGACTTTGTAAACTTACATCATCCACTTGCTGCTCAAGCTTGGTCTTGGCCTTGGTCAGAGTGTTGACTTTGTCTTCCTCTGCCTGCAGGTCATCAAGAGTCTGCTGATGAGCCTCCTGAAGGGCTTTCTTTTCCTTGGTCAGCTTAGCAATGCTCTCATCCTGAGAGGCCATCTCCTCAGTCAGGTTCTTCACCTAAATGTGCAAGAAAAATCTTGTCTTTAAACTGTCATCATTATAATCTTACTTGATATGCTGCACAGATTATTACAGTTTTTCCTCTGGATTCTTTTTTAATGGGCAGGTGGGGGACGGGTTAACGTTAGGGTTGAAAATTAGTGGGGGTGCACTAGTATCTACGCTACCAGCCTGTAACAGCAATGAAAAATAGCAAAGGGTCAAATGCCTTTCCATTATATTACATTATGTAGTGTCCTTTCTCTCTAAGAATGAGTTCTGTTTCAGTCTTTGGTGAGAATAACATTTGTTTACTACTGTGAGTCCATTCAGCTTGACATATATCAACCACAGCTAATGAACAATTCCAGATAAATAACGCATTTAGCAGTGCACGTATCGCATCACATTTTTAACATAACCTGGAAAACTTTGTCGCTCACCCTCAACCTCAGCTCTGCAGAGTCTGGAAATTGGGACTTAAAATTCTGAAGCTGCGGCACCAATAATTTTGCAGCGGCGGGTCTCCCCTCCAGAATGTATTTAGCGGGAAAACTATTATACACAAACCTTGTTCTCTGTGGCATGTTTCTCTTTTTCCACTTTGGCCAAGGTAAGCTCCAGGTCATCAATATCCTTCTTGAGCTCAGAGCATTCATCCTCCAGCTTTCTCTTCTTTGCTGTGAGCTCAGCATTGATTTCCTCTTCATCCTCCAGTCTCTCAGTTGTCTCTTTGAGTTTGGCCTCCATCTGAATCTTACTCTTGATAAGTACCTCACATCTCTCTTCAGCATCATTCAGATTTTCTGATTCCTAGTTAATTTTATAAAGATAGATGTTAGCACATCAACTTTGAAAAACATGAAAAGCACAATTTTATGTTGCTGTGTACTTACAGATGATACTTGCAGCTGCAGATCATTCTTCTCCTGCAGAAGGGACACCATCTTCTCCTCCAGATCCTTCTTCTTGGCCAGGGCAGCCGCCAAGTCAGTTTTCATCTTTTCATAGTTCTCCTTCATATTTGCCAGCTCCTTCTCAGTTTCAGCACTCTTCAGCATAGGTTTGATCTTGTAGTACACCTTCATCCATGGCCAGTGTTTGACATTCATGAATGAGCGGATATTGTACTGGATGGAATATATGGCTTCCCTGCAGACAAGAAGTAGCTGTTGTAAACAATATTGTTAGTGATTTGTAATACCATGATTCAGAATGAGCTGTTTTCAACATGCCTCCTCTCCGTCATCTTCACAAACTCCTTTCTCATGACATAACCACGGGCCAAAGCCTGAGTCATGGTGACCAGAGTTGACAGTTTCTCATCTCTCATCTCCTCAAGGACACCCAGCAGACCAGCCTTGAAGAACACCTGATCAAACACAAAATAAAAATGAATGTAGGATGAACTCAGATAGTGAATACTTCACACCCTGTAAAACAAAAACAAAAAACATTTTCACCTACCCCACATGGTCCAGGGCTTCTAAGGTGAAGGTGTTTTGATAATGACCACATGCAGGCTACTCTGCCTCTATCCTAACAATAAACCACTTATTCCTTGGCACCAAACTCTACAATCACGTAAGTAGTTTAGAGATATTTTGCTTTATATAATTAACAGAAAAACCATCAAACACACTGGACTGATCAACCTAACCTCTTTGGTCATTAATCTACAGTAAAATAAGAGAGCAAGGTGTTTACCTTTGTGTGTCCGAATTTGTACTCGTCATGTGGAATATCAATTGACCCAAGCAGCTTCTCTGAAGCCTTCTTGTTATCAATGAACTGGCCATCAGGGATGACACTGGCATTCAGCACCTTGTACCTTTTTATGAGAGTCAATGGTCAGTTTGAGCATTTTCTTTTAATAATCTTTATCAAAATGCTATTAAAATATCCATTAATACCTCTGCTTGAAGTCAGCATAGAGGATTCGGCTGGGGAAACCTTTTCTGCAGATTCTGATACCCTCCAGCACACCGTTACACCTGAGCTGGTGGATGACCAGGAAGTTCTCCATCAGACCTGTAAAAATACATTTCTTAATGACTTCTTTGAATAAATAGTCTTAGTTAGTTAAAGCAGCACAACATTAAGGAATCCATATTAACAAAACAAAACCACTCCTCAAATAATCTCTTGAAATTATGGTCTCTATGTACCTGGAGTCTTTGACTCATTGGGAATCAGGCAGCGCACAAAGTGAGGATGGGTGCTCCTCAAGTTAGTCATCAGCTTCCCCAAGTTCTCCTGTAGATCCAAAATGGTGAGTCTTATGACATGTAATCAATTGTGAGTTTGAACATAAACTGAGCTATATATACATACATATATAAGATAAGTTTGCAACATTACCCTAAACTGTGAAGACACAGTCTGCATAGAACCACCCTTCTTCTTGCCTCCCTTCTTGGTAGCATCTGTTGATATTTTTAATTAGACATGTTTCGTTAGGATGACAAATAAAATGTACATTAACACTTGCTACAGTTACTTAAACATATACAGTATAGCCTAAAAACATGTTTTAGTTTACTGTAGTTATTATCATACCCTCAACGACAAGAGGGAAGCAGAGAGCCAGCAGTTTCACTGGGGATTTCTGGTACAGCTGACAGACGGAGTCATTCAGTGGATCCTTGTTCTTCTCCAGCCAGCCAGCGATATTGTAGTCCACGGTACCAGCGTAGTGCACCAGGGAGAAGTGGGCCTCAATCTTGCCTTTCTTGGGGGGCTTAGGCTTCTCAAATGCTTTGGTTTTTCCAAGATGCTGGTCATACAGCTTGTTCTTGAAGGATGTGTCTGAGGCCTTGGGGAACATGCACTCCTCTTCAAGGATGGAGAAGATGCCCATGGGCTTGAAAAAAGTGGGAAGAAGTATGTCATTAAAGGGGAACTATGCAGCTATTTTAGCTTAATTTACCTTAACTGAACAGCTTCGGAGTCATTGGAATGGTTATATGACTTATTTCGAGTTGAATGGTGGTCATCTCGCTTAACCCTAGCGCCTGTGAGCAGAAAAACCACCCTTGCAACTTTCGGCCGGCGAGACGCCAGCCTCAGCATCCGGAAGTATCGCGTGATATCAGGTCTCGCGATGTAACAAATTGCTTCACGGCACTGCACACATACGCCCATTCAGGAACCAGCTAACAAGGTAGCGATGGAGTTTTTCACACTATCATGCAAGCATCATGGCTGAGCCGGCAAAAAAGAAGCAGAAAGCTAGGAAAGCATTGTCGGAGGAACAGAGAAAGAGGAAATGGCAGACTGACCGAGCGAGGAGTCCGCAACGAGTAAACATAGGAGCTGCCAAATATCTATTCCGAAGCTGTAGGGGAGCTCTATAGAGAAACCTGCGAGCAAAAAGCAAGAAAACAGCGAAGAAATGGCCCAAACTGCATAGCGCCTCTTCAAGTGATAAATGTATTCAAATTAAGAAAGATTATATATAATCATCAAATTATTACCTTTTCAATGAGCTCAATGCAGGCAGCCAAGTCCATGCCAAAGTCAATGAACTCCCAGACAATACCCTCCTTCTTGTACTCCTCTTGCTCCAGGACAAACATGGTGTGGTTGAAAAACTGTTGCAGTTTCTCATTGGTGAAGTTGATGCACAGCTGTTCCAAGGTGTTGAACTGTGAGGGGACAATTAACCAGTATAATCTCTCGCAGGGCAATAAGAATGATTCTGTCATGAAAAGTATCAGCTTCTGAATTGTTGGAAAGGAAGCTTACGTCAAAGATTTCAAAACCAGCAATGTCGAGGACACCGATGTAGAACTGTCTTGCTTGTTTAGTGTCCAACATCTCGTTAATACGAACGACCATCCACAAGAACATCCTCTCATAGATTGCCTTGGCCAGGGCTGTCACTGAGTTCATCACCTGAATAAAAACAAGGATGTGATTTGACCTTTTTGTAAAAATCATTAGTATTGATTTCTGGTATTTCTACTAATCTCTTTAAAAAAGGCAGGAATTTGTCAGTCCGTCCGGTTTTCCGGTTGAATGAGGTGACTCGAATATGCAAAAGATGTTACACATGTACGCTTAACAAGATGTTTTTGCCGACAATAGATATTAAACAAAAGCCAGGCACCATATGGTGTTCGACAAAGCCTTTCTTCCTCCTGGCAGCTGCCTCCGCAGACAAACTAACCCAAGGTCTGGTTCCGCATCTACCTGTACCATGGATGTATAATAACAATGGCCGATACCCTGTCACTGACATTTGCACAGAGTGGATGGGATTACTTGACATAGTGGAATGATTTTACCAAGGAAAGCAGCGTGAACGCAACGATTAATCACTCTGACTAACAAAAACAGCATCCTTTACTTCTCAGCCTTCCTCTAACTGGCAATGTATTGGCAGTGTTAGAACTAGGCCTAGTCAAAACGTCCTGCATTCCGATGTCTACTTGAAGTGAAGAGTAAAAGACAGGAATTATCAGCAGAATGTACTTACATACTTACAAAATAATGCTGCATGGTGTAATGATGAATAATTTTGTGAGGAAAAATCTTAATCTGCAATGTAACCAGTAACATTTCTCTGTCAGGGAAATGTAGCAGTACATTTTCCTCTGAAGTAGGACACAGTAAATCAGAACTGCAGTTGAGTTGCCCATTTTTAAGTGCTTTGTAAGTTATTTATTGGTACAATGATTTAGGATTGTAACATATCCTATATTTTTCATATCTGAACATCATAATAAATCTATAGCTGTTTGTGGCCCTTTTACCTTAGGCCCACACTCAATGGTAAAGGTTGCTCTTGATATTTACCCCCTGAACCAGTGTATTTCAAAAGTGTTTCTGACCATGAGGAGCCGTGGATTGGGTATGTGACGCAACTATGTCATGGCAGGTGTATTGCTCAGGACCCAAGGAAGCGCAGTGTGAGCATTAAGTTGATTGTATGAGGGATTCTCGAGAAAGCTACAAGCACCAATACCACAGGCCAAGCAATCCGCCTGAACGGGCACCTCACTAGTGAGGTAAATAATACAAAAGATCTAATAATAAAAAATTACATCTAAGACAGTCCTAGACTTATTCTACATTATGTATTTAGCATTCATTGTGTAAATCTCTTAAAGTAGCAATATATTGAACACTGCCTTTGTATTGTAATTTCCAAAAAACCCTTTGCTACATTAATTTAGTACAACTAACATCACTAATCTGTTTTTTTAAATTGTAGGATATTGGTAATTCATATTTACCTGAGGTACCGTCTGTCCCTTGGTGACATACTCATTTCCGACCTTCACTCTGGGAAAGCATATAGCCTTGAGCATGTCAGCGGAGTTCAGACCCAGCAAGTAAGCAACCTTGTCAGCCTCTGAAAATAGTTCAGAGATTTCCATCATGATGTAAACCGACACAAGTGTGATTAAGAACCTCATTACTGTTGTTCCCAAGCTATTCACTTTGAGCTGACATTAAACACTCACCCTCTGTGCCATCAGGCTCAGCCTGCTCCTCACGCTGCTTCTGCTTGAACTTCATGTTACCATGGTGGAGCACAGCACCAGTCAACTTGTAGATGGACATTTCTCTTCATGAGAGAAGCCCAGGATATCAATAGCGTTCTGAGTTCAAAAGAGGTCGACACAAAACATATTCACTTTAGGAAAATGCAATTGCATTTAATGCAAAAAAATGTTTTTCAATGTTTTGAAGTGAAGATCACTCACATCAGTGGCTTCCAGCTCAGCTTTGTCATCAATGCTGGCCACAGTGATCTGACCCATGCTACACATGGGGAAGTCATAGGGGTTGGTTGTGATGAGCGCTAAATCTGGAGATCAAAGTAAGAGTGAAAATGTCAGAACATTTGTTCCATATGAAAAGAGGTTAAACAATGTGCAACACCAATCTGCTTACCAATCAGCTCAGGTATGTGGCCGGTCATCATCTGGAAGAAGATGTGATAGCCTCTTTCATCAGAAAGCTGGTATGTCACTCTTGACTTCTCCAGCAGATCTAAAAATATTGTTCATAAATCACAGCCTGGCCAATTCTCAATTCCAGTCGTTTGTATGTACTGAGTATTATTACTTACATGTCTCAATATCAGCACTTGCCAGTTTGCCAGTTGCGCCGAAATGGATTCTGATGAATTTACCCTGTTTGGATCAAAGGATTGTTATTGTCCCTCCACATTGGCAATCTGTAACAAGACCTCTCTCATGTGTAGACATTGTTCCAGACTTACAAAACGGGAAGAGTTGTCATTCCTAATAGTTTTGGCGTTACCATAGGCCTCCAGCAAGGGATTGGCTGCAATAATCTGATCCTCCAGTGACCCCTATAATCCAGGTTTAGAATTACTGTCAAGAAATGACTTCATTTTTTCCCCTGAAAAAAATATTCAATAGAGAAAGAACCCTGAATTTTAATCATACAGCAACATACCTTTGAGTCATCCTTCTTTGGTCCACCAACTGCGATTGTTGCAAAGTACTGGATGACACGCTTGGTGTTAACAGTCTTTCCAGCACCAGATTCTCCACTAGGTATAGACACAGATGTATACGATTTGATCAAGATATTTAACTTTGCTAAACAAAGTCTACAAATGTAAATGTAACAAACTCACGTGATCAAGATAGACTGGTTCTCCCTATCTGTTGAAGCAAAAACAAAATAATTAACTATGATTTACTGCAACAGAAACGTCATATACTGATAAATTGTTCTGGTAATGACTTACCAGTTTGCATGAACTGAAAAGCGTTGTCAGAGACAGAGAAGATGTGGGGTGGAGCCTCCATACGCTTCTTGCCTCTATAGGCACTTACACATTCAGCATCGTACACTGGGAGCCACTTGTAGGGGTTCACAGTTGCACAGAACAACCCAGAGTAGGTCTGAAAGTGATCAGAGATTCAACAACTATGTTTTCTACAAGTATAGCAATTTGCAATAGTTCTCTTTTTTAATTAGGCAGATTGTCTTACATAGATCATCCATGCTGCATAACGCTCTTTGAGGTTATACAGCACAGAGGCTTCATTGAGATGGGTCATCATGGCCATGTCCTCAATCTTGTCATACTTGGGAGGGTTCATTGGATAGACGTCAGCTTCTTTCACTACCCTCTCCTGGAATAGGACATTTGTCACAATGAGAACTGATCATATTGATTCTCCCAGTTGACTCTGACTTTATGATACTAACCTCCCTAGTTTCCAGGGTTTCGACCGTGACTTTGTCACCATCTTTCTTGATGATTTTTCCCTTCAAGTACAGCTCTTTGACGTCGGCCACGTAGCAGGCAGTCTTGGCATCAAATGGTGAACTTTGAGCCTCAATTCTCTCCCTTTCTGGCTTACGAAGGTAAATGGCAGCTTTGCCATAAATGGCCATCTCCGCGTCCGTACTCATTGTGGCGGCTGATTTCTGTTAGATGATTACAAAGTAAGTGCCATCTTAGAGTTTTTAAGTCCATGTAATTAAACTTTTGTGTTCACTGCTCATTTATATCATGGGTAATATGTGTTTTTTTCTAGAGTATTTATTTATAGTATGGGTAATGATGTGTATGAGGTCATGGGCATGAGGGAGGTGTGTAAGTGTGCATATTTTATATTTTATCTTGTATTTCTAAGCTGAGAACCTGATTGCTCCAACCAAGTTTAGTTGTGTAAAAATATGCAATGACATTAAATATCTATCTATCTATCTATCTATCTATCTATCTATCTATCTATCTTAAGCAGCACTTAACATTTTGATGTATAGGAAACGTATCCACACTAAAACCATGTCTTTGTTTCGTTACAGGTGGGCTTTGACTCACAAAGTGACTCAATCCTTCTCAGACTAGGTTATTACTGTGAATAAATACTAACCTATTGTTTGGTTTTGTCAAAATTTGTGGATGAATTACAGCAGACATTCAATAAATGAGACATTTTGCACATGTATTAAATGCTTATAAAAAAGACAGTTCATATTAAAAAGTTGTCCTTACCTGACCTCTCTGTCAACAGTAATCACCAATCCTTCTCAAAAGGTCCGGTTCTTGTTTTTAGAGTAGGTGTCAAAACAAAATGCACTCAAATGTTTAAAATGATCTCAAGCTTACGAGAACATAGCCGCAGCCACACGCAGGAACTCCCAGCTCTTCTCTATCACACACTGTATCCACAATTAGCTTTTATATTAAATCATTTTTGATGACACCCCAAAAGTTAAATGTGGTAAGCATACCAAATTTGGTATCACAGATAGGCAGATATTTATTGTGATTAAATATCCTGTTTCAGGTTTCTGTGGATATGGCCAGGTCTTGATTTGATTTTTGCTTACTCAGTACTGTAATTAAAGTTTATTGTAGGCGCTGGATCACCCCCTTGATTTAACCATTTAAAAACAGTTTAAAAATAGGACTGTCAAGCAATAAAAAAAATCTAATTCATTACATGCTTCGTGATTTATCTAAGTTAATCTCAATTCAATTCAGTTAATCAATAAAACAATCTAAATCAAATCAAATGGATTTTGGTAGATGAGAACTCGTCTGTGTCTTGATTGTGTTTTGCTGTCATTTATTGTCACGTTTCTTTCCATTCCTTTGATCTCTTATCTCACACACACACACACACACACACACACACACACACACACACACACACTGAGAGAGAAAGGTCCAGTGACAATTTGGCAGTCTACTACATTGTTGCTCTCATTGCTGACGTTTAATTTCCCGCTTGCTGTGTAAATTGAGATAGGTCACATTATGGTCAGTGACCTACATTAGGACACTACATTGCAACTGTGTCTCAGGCAGTAATAGTTCAACTCTGTCTCCAAAAAAGTGACTAGAGACATAGCAGCTGCCTGATAATACTGCCTATTTTAGAATCAGAGTCAGTTTGAATGGCCAAATAAGTGTGAACACGTACAGGGAATTTGCCTCTGGCTTTTTGTTGCTCTCAATGTACATACACAACAATACACATGGCTAAAAACAACAAAGTTGAACAAGGTAAACAAACATTTGACTAGTATGCACAGATAAGTTTGCATATAAAAAAGTGTGTTTGTATACACATACATATGCATACACATATGTACATACATACTCATGTTAATTATGCATTTTATTTATATTGTTGGTACTCGAGTCAACGATGTATTGAAATTGCTAGGGTTTTATTATTAGGGCCTGAGCGCCGACATTGAATTGCTACTTTTGAATATTTGTTCTTAAAAACCACAGAGGTTTGAATATATTTGAATATCTATTTTTGAAGGATTCTGCCTTCGCCGCCGGCCACCTGAAGGATTCTGCCTTCGTCGCCGGCCGTCAGAAGGGTTCTGCCTTCACTGCTGCCCCCTGTTGCCGAGGCCTCTCTGTTCTCTGTTGCCGGGGTCTCCCTGTTCCCTGTCCCGGGGCCTCCCTGTCCCGAGTGGCCCCTCTCTGTTCCTTGTCCCCGAGGCCTCTCCGGCCCTCTGTTTCCCCGAGCCCTCTCCGGCCCTCTGTTTCCCCCAGGCCTCCTTGCCAACTAGCCCCCCATGCCCTAGTTCCTGAGTGCCCTCTTTCCCCAGTTCCCCAGTGACTCTCTCTGCTTGTCCCGGACTCTCTCGCCCTCCTTGGGTTGTTTTTGGTTCTTTTGACACTTTTTGTTTTTTGATTTTTACATTTTGTTCCTCCGTTCGTCCCTCCTCCGGTCCCCCTGGGTCTGTTTTTGTGCAGTATGTTTTGGACGTCTGGGATCTGTCCCTTGGGGAAAGGGGGGGTACTGTCATGGTTGTGTATGTTCTGTTTACTGTTTTATTTTGAAGTCTGTCTTTTCTGTTTTGTCTGTTTTACTTCCTGTCTTGTGTTTTCCCGCCTTTTTTGATTGTTCTCCCATCCCTAATGTGTTTCACCTGTTCCCCAACCTTGTGTCACCTGCCTTTCGTTCCCTCATTACCTTGTGTATTCAGTCTCTGTTCTGTCTTTGTCTCTTGTCGGATTATTGTTTTCTGTTCAGTGTTCTCGTTTGTCTCTGTTAGTGGGTTGCTTGCCACTGTTCTAAGTTTTTGCCTGTTCCTGTTTTGGGGATTCTGCTTGTTTCCTGTTTTTGGATTTGCCTACTGTTACAGGACCTCTTCTGTTGGGTATGGACTTTAAGAATTAAAATCCTTGAGCTTCTTCGTGTGTCTGTCGTCTCTGCACTTGGGTCCTACATTCGCTGAAACCTGACAGTTTCTTTGTTACAAGAATATTACTAAAAAAACCACATAATGAATAGAGTAATCTATTTCTTACAGATAACCAACCTAAACATTTGTGCATTGTAACAACATTTGTTCTATATCCACACCTAAGCGCTATATGCATGGCTCTATTTTGCACCATTTGCAATTTAGTTATTTTTTCTCGAGTTGCATTAGACCATACTACTGAACCATAGTCAAGATTAGACAATATTAAAGCTTTAGCTACTACTTTGGTTGAGCTTTGTGACAAATATGGTGCACATCTTTGTACAACAGAAACACCACTTCCCATCTTAACAACCATGTTATTTATGTTTTGTTCATGATAATTTGCTATCTAAAATGTATTTATTTATTTGTTTATTTGACAGACAAATGCATAGAACATTGCTTTATAAAGAATACAAAGTAGATGCCATGCATACAGGTTTATAGCCATGACTAATTTGCAACCCCTGTCCCTGGTTAGGCTTTTAAAATTAAAACAGAAATTACAGAGTAATAAATTACTCCTAGCAGTTTGGTGTCATGGACCTGTTCAACAGATACATCATTTATACAAAGCTTCAACTCAGGTTGATTATGAAAAGTATAATGTGAACCGAACATCATGCTTTTCATATTTGAAACATTAAGAGCTAGCTTATTCCTCTTTACCCATTCAACCACTGATTGCAGCTCTTGTGATAGGGTGGTGTTTAACTCATGAAATGTATGTGAAGACACATAAATAGTTGAATCATCTGCATACATCGATATACTGCCCTTATTTAAAACAAGTGATGAATCATTTGTGAAAATAGTGTATAACAGCGGCCCAAGACAACTCCCCTGGGGAACTCCACAGCTCACCGCTCCAACATCCGAGTAGTTACCATTAAAAAAGACTAGTTGTTGCCTGTTTGTCAAATAACTCTTCATCCATAACATTGCTGACTGAGAGAAACCATAACATTTAAGATTTTTCAGTAGTAAATTATGATCAAGGATATCAAACGCTGCTGTAAAATCAAGCATAATAGCACCTACTAGTTTGTTGAGTTAAAGCAGTAGCTGTTGAGTATCCCTTTCTATATGCATGTTGACAATCAGTGGTTAAATCATTCAAAGAAAATATTCTTTAATCTGCTCACATACTATACTCTCCATAATTCCCATATTCAACACAGGCAATAAACTTATAGGACGACTATTTGACCCCAAGAATGATAACCTTAGATTTTTAGGCGTGGAATTATTTTAGCAATTTTCCATTCTTGAGGACATAGACATTCACTAAGGGCGTTTTCACACCGACAGCCTTTAGTTCGGTTGAATCGAACTAGAGTTAAATTGTCCCGCTGGTGCGGCTCGTTTGTGGTGAGAACGTGATCCATACTTGAACCGCACCAACTATATGTACTCCGCAAGTCTGAGCTAATGTCTCCTGTAGTCAGGTGTGTTTAGCAATCTGCGATGCAGAAGAGCAGCAAACTGTAGCAGCTTGCAGTGTTTCTATTACAGAAATAAACTGTAGTCAAGCTTCCCGTCCATCACTCGTATCTCCGTGGTCAAACCAGCTGCCGCTAAAGTTGGAGACAGACGCAGGCAGAGCAGAGCGAAGTCTTGGTGACCAGGGCAGACGTAGTCACGTCTCTTGTGAAACAATGTCTGATAATTTTAATGAAATGAGCTGGTTTGACCAGTAGACCAGAACACAGGACCTTCTTCCTGTATTTACTTTCTTGCTCCCGCCCCCAGACATATTGACAAGAGGGCTGGACGTTCTTGCCTGATTTGTAATGATGCATTTTGATACGCTTGGATTTTTCCAGCTGTGAAACCAAACCAAACCAAACCGACCGAGGGCAAATCGCTCCAAGTTTACTAACTCACCAACTGATTCGGACCAAAGCAAATGAACTACAGGTGTGAAAACGCCTTTAGGGCTATAACGAACCATGGTCTGGTTCGTTTATAGTGTGAAAGCATTTTTTTGATGGTTCGGATTTTCAGACCAAATACAAGAAGCTCTGGCATGCTCTCCTTGTGTTACAAGATCGGGGAAGCTCCTTTAAGGAATAGCTTGGTGCTTAGTGTGCAGGCTACATGAGAGAGTGATGGTGAATGCGCTCAGAGCAGACAGCTGTCGGCTATCAGAGCAGATAATACATCAGCAGTTTATTTGTTAAGTGGTAGTAAATGTACAGTGTAGGTTTCCGTTTGTCTCTGAATAAATTCTCCAGAAAGAAAGTTCCCAAAGAGAGATACGAGAGGACAGGGAAGCCCGTCTACAAACCAATCAATTATAAGTATCTGGAGACGCAGCTCACGTATGTGATGACGGCAGGACATAGTTTTGTTACGTATAGATCTTAACAATGCATAGTAACTGCAGTGTGAAACCAAAACTTACCGGATCAAATGGAAAAACATGAACCTCGGTCCGGACCTTGGTTCGGACTTTCATGTGCGAAAACGCCCTTAGACTTTGGTTTATAATATGACAGATAACGGGGGCAATTAAGTCTGCAACCAATTTAAGTAGTTTACCGTCAAAGCCGTCCACACCTGGCTGTTTATCTTTACAACATATTTTCTACTTTGTTAATATTTACTCTTGCAAATTTGAAGTTACAATTTTTGCGTGTCATGATTTTCTCTTTTATTAATAAATACGATTTCTCATTCTCTATTTTTGTCATATTATTTCTAAAATCATTTATTTTATATATAAAATAATTATTAAGGTGGTTTGCAATCTCCGCTGGTTTGGTGAGGACATTTCCATGAATCTGGTGGAATCATGGTGCTCTTTCCCATTAAGCTGTTCAGCGTATTCCATAATCTTTAACTATCATTTTTAATATCATTAATCCTGGCTTTATAATACATTTTATTTTTCTTTCTATTTAAATTAGTTAGAAAGTTTCTTAGTTTATGGTAGATTTGCCAGTCTGATTGATAACCAGATCTTATTGCTGTTAATTTTTCTAAATCACGTTCCACCATATATTCCTTTAACTCCTTATCTAACCATGGTGTACTGATGCTTCTGACCGTAAACTTCTTCACTGGAGCACGCTTTTCAACTATAGGCATAAAAATATCAACAACATGTTTCAGTGCGTCATCAGGATTTGTTTTCAGTAATACATCTGACCAACATACCTCTTTTACATAATTTCTAAATCTGTCCTGATCAACCTATTTGTATGATCTCTTTTGTATTACTTTAGGTCCAGGCTTCGGCACTTTTGCTCTTCTAACAACTGCAATTAAATTATGATCACTACAGCCAGTCAGTATAGATAATACCTTTGAGCATAGCTCAACTGCACTAGTGAAAATATGATCAATACACGTGGAAGTAATTGTGCCGTCCCTCTTAGTAAATGTTCTAGTTGGTTTGTTAGTGACAAACCACACAAATCTGTAACATTCTGAAGCCTTTTTTTCATTGAACAACCTAATGCATTCCAATCTATATTGAGATGTCCCATAAAACAGATTTCATAACTGCCATCACACCCATGTTCTAGCATTTCACATATTTTATCTAGATATTCACTGTTCGCTCTTGGTGGTCTATAACAACAGCCAATCAGCATGGGCTTCAAATGTGGCAGTTGTGTTTGCAGCCATAGTGCCTCCACCTCTGTTTGCATTAAGTCACTTCTAATGTTAATTGGTATGTGATCCTGAATAAAAAATGCAACTCCTCCACCAAATGCATTTCTATCCCTCCTTACGAGGCAGAATCCCTGTATATTCAAAGATCCATCCTCAAATGTTGAGTCCAGATGCGTTTCTGACACAGCTAAAATGTGCAATTGATTAAGCATTAATATTTTAGAGATTTCAATTAATTTGTTTCTGATGCTACATATGTTACTGTAAGCCATCTTCAGACATTTCTTGGCATTTTAGAATGCTTCATCATTGTTTGAAACAGTAATTGTTATCTTCCTGTTTATCTAATACCCAGACTGCATCGGAGCTCTCCCTAGTACAACACTTATATATACACATAACTATAAAACACACACAGACACACAACCATACATACACATCCCTAACTGTGTATGTAGTTAACACAAATAAACATTCACTTGCATTGTCACCTAATACCATATCTGCCAGCTAGAGTTACCCTACCTCCACTTTTGAATTTAGTCTTATACTTCACTCCATGAAAAACTCAAAATAAACAAAATTAAATTATAGATTTTACATATTTAGATTAGTTATTTTATTAAAGACAATATAGCCTACTAATTTGATTTAACAGAAAAGAGATTCAACATTGATTTTCTGGGGGTATTCATAACTTTTGTCCTTAATTTAACGCAGTTCTTAACTTTAACTGTTTCAACTAGAATACACATATTCAGCATCATTGTTTTCTGTGGTCTACACCTTTTCACTTCCTCCGTTATTTTTCTACCTCGGACTTCTCAGGATTTAATCATTTTGTTAAAGTAAGTATCTGCCGCTTCCCTGTCCTTGAAGTACTTTGTCTCGCTCTTAAAGGTGATGATTAGAGTGGCTGGATGAATGATCCCATGTTTTATCCCAGCGTCACGTAGTTTGGCTCTGACATCCTGGAACTGCGATCTTTTCTTCGCCATCTCAGCAGTTAGATCTGGAAAGATCCTCACCTTCATTCCTCTAAAGTTTATCACTCCCTCTTCTTTGGCGATTTTAATAATAGCCTCTTTGGCCGCATATCTTTGCATTCTTACCATCATCGCCCTGGCTCCCTCTCTTGTCAGCGGCCCGACTCAGTGGGCAATTTCCACTTCAGGCTCAGCTAGGAGTTTTTTTTCCCTTTGAAAACCTCCTTCAATGCCAGACCCTTAATCTTTCAGATTTGGGTCTGGATTTCAAGGCTACTCCATCAGTATCCCCAAAGCGAATGTGCAAGGGTCCATTCTCCACTCTGCTTGCTGCTTTAATGAAAACTGTATTTTCAATTAAAAAAAAATATTTTCTTTCTTTTCTTTCACACTATGTGTAGATATGGCTGCTGTGAGCATTCTGCCATCTGAAGATCAGTTTCTGTGCTCCATCTGTCTGGATGTGTTTACTGGTCCTGTCGCCATACCATGTGGTCACAACTTCTGCAAAAACTGCATCACTGAACACTGGAATACTAATGACCAGTACCTGTGTCCAATGTTTAAAAAGGTTTTAAACACAAGACCTGAGCTGCACGTCAACACTCGTCTCTTCTGGATCATCTGCTGAATTTAATCTCTGTCTGTCTGTCTGTCTGTCTCAGTCCCTCTGTCTGTCTCTCTGTCTTAGGGCTGTCAATCTTCCTCTATAATACTATTTGAATTCCATTCTTTATTTTATTTAATATTTGAATAATATTCAAAAATTAAATGCTGAAATTCATCCTATTATTCATATTTACGACATTACGCAGGCTTATGGATCACCAATGCCACTATCAGCATGTGGTTGTTGTTACACGTTCTGTCCACTAAAGGGACGTCTAACATTACATTACAAATATTTGGAAACAGGTGATCGCTTTCTTATTAACAAAACATCGGAATAAAATGAATGACTTTAATTTGTCAACTTTAATGGACATTTTTGATATAAAAAAACAATGGCTGCTGAGACTACATCAATAATTGCAGAGCTTCTATTGAACACAATTGTTATCGCCTTTTGGCGGGCAGCTGGTAAGCCCTGTGATGAGGAGAGAGGCAGAAAAGAAGTAATTCTTGCCTCTTTTAGCGGATTTTGCATATTCCGCAGATTGCCACTTCTTTATCTGTAATTTTTCCATTTATGGATTGAAATCCAAACACCTTCCACACATCGCTTCTCAAATTGTCAGGAGTGGTGATCTCCGTTTCCGTGGAGAGGTTGCTCTCCGCCATTTTTGATAGCACTGTGATGATGATACCGCGTAGATGCATGTATTAAGGGAACGTGTACGATTGTGATACGATTCAAAAACTTTATTGTTCAATTGACAAAACAAAAGCATTTCATCATCATCTTCACAAATTTTAAAAATACATAAAAAAGCAATTTTCAAATAGTAAATTCAGCATTCGAAAAGTATAGATTTTTTTAATATTCAAGTTATATTTGAATTTCGGAATTCGTTCCAACAGCCCTACTCTGTCTGTATCATTCCCTCTGTCTGTCTGTCTGTCTGTCTGTCTGCCTGTCTGTCTGTCTGTCTGTCTGTATCAGTCCCGTTCTCAGCTGGGACGCTGCGTGTCCTGCCAAGCAAAGAGCGGAACTCGTCTTCAGTGTTTTGATTAGCAAATTAATTTATGACAAAAAACTGTAAGAATTGCATTGATTGCACAGACAGGGAACGTCCTCATTACACGGGCTACTTCAGAAAACGCCAGAAACTACTTGATGATTGCGCAGTAAGCATTAACAAGTCCTCTGAAAACGCAGCAGCATTTTCCATATAGGCTACAGGACGCCACAAAATAACTCAAGGCCACGCAATAATATTTGTTCTTTCTGTGATGGGCTCCGTAAAGACGCTCTGCAAACACACACTAAAACAGGCAATGTTTCCATATAATACCAATAAGGTAAAAAACTAAGAGGAGGTAGATCTTTCAACATTGTTCCTGATATTTCGACCTATTTTCAATATTGCAAAACCGAAACTGGAGTTTTTCCTAGTAAGAAATCTATTGCAGTATTCTAGAATGTTGATCCTGGATCGGAAGCATTTAAATACAATCTGCAATAAATATCCAGTCTAGCTTTTAAATGTTAAGATGACTTTCCACATAGCACCAGAAATAACGGAACAACATTAGAGGAGGAAGAGCTTCAGATTGGTTTTAGCATTTCAACAGGTTCTCACACCCATCTTGTAAAATATGGACGCTTGGTCAGGTGCCTTTGTCATTCTTATTGACGCTAAAAGTCTGCTTTAGGTAAACGCGCTTGGTCGGGACTATTGCCGTCCCTTTAGCGCTTTAAGTAAACGCGCTTGGTCGGGACTATTGCCGTCCCTTTTGATGCAGTTATGTTAAGGAAAAGGTTGTGGTTGGGCTTAGGGTTCCGTGACACGTGGGAAGAACGGGGCAGTTGGGTTCAGGAAAGGGTCGTGGGTGGGCGTACAGTTCTGTGACACGTGGGAAGAACGGGTCGGAAAGAAATAAACAACTATAGCAAGCGTGACAAGTGGGACGCAAACCCTGCTCTCCTGGGTGAAAGTCCTGTGTTTGACCCATCCACCCCCCCCAAACAACTTCCTTACGCGGAAATTCACCCTTACATACTACTTGCTAAATCTATCTAACTGCTGCTCTCCCCGGTGCGTTACACAAACACGCTGAAAGACGCCTTTTTCGTTGCATTAGTCGCTGACAGCCACTGTCCAAACGTCCTTATTTTAAGAGTTCGGAATGAGAACGGGTTGAGCATTTTGAAAAAAAAGTCAAAATGTCTAAATGTTGAGAATTTTCAACATCATCCTCAACATTAAGACTTTATTCAACAAATACATATTTCACCATTATTTTTTTTATATTTAGACCCTATTCTCGAAATGGGATTTAGACTTTATTTTTCGACATTTAATTTGTTTTTCATTATTTCGACTTTATTCTCAAAATAAAAAATAAATAAATAAAAACAACTTCTATCTCTGATTTATTCTTTTCTTATGCCTGGCACTAATACTGAAAGTTCAACTTTATTCTCGACATTATGAATGTTTTCAAAATTCAAAAATATAAATAAAGATCATCCTCGACTGAAATACAACTTGTGTGTGAACCAGCTTTTCTGTTCAGTGTTTGGTGTTCAAGTCACTGCTTACTCAGGACTTGTGTTCAACAACTGCTTTATTTTACAGTTTTTATTCTACAATCACATATTTACAGATTTCTTTGACTCATAAACCATCTTACAGAATTCATGAAACAAGTAGAAAATGGCCAAAGTGACCAGTAATTATCCAAAACACTTTTCAAACAAGATAGAAACATCCATTAACTTTTTATACCTGGTATAACAATAACACATACTGTGTTCTGTAGACACTATGGGATGTAATAGGCCTTACTCTTAAAGGAAGCTTCATGACACAATGAAATATTCAGCAATATGTTTTCTGTGGCTGCACATCAAATACAAATAAATCAGTGTGATGCTTCCCTTCCTGTTGATCGACTCTCTGGCCACTCCTAACCCTTTCCTTTAACTTGAACCTCAAAGTAAAATCTGCCTGAAGAGAAACTCTGTTTTCCTAAAACACTAACACACTTAGAAAATCTCTCTGGGTTGTCTGGGAGATTCTTCCTCACATCGCCATAATTCACTTGTTTCCCATCATCAGACAGGATGAGTTTAGGATATGCTGTATCAGGATCAAGAGTCACATCCACTGCATACTGCTGGACCCTCCTCAGTTCAGACTGAGCGAGCAGCTTCTTCATCTCTTCACTGAGTGTCTCCTCCAGCTGAGCCACAGCTTTCACCACAGTCCCCTCATATGATGGACGGACGCTGACCTCTGTCCAGTCCTTGGTGGGTGGAGGTTGTTGGATGTTTAGGGACTGGACGCTCTGGAGAATATGGAGGTGGTCTTCAGAGCGTAACACCTGCTCCAGCTCAGTGCTTCTCTTCATCAGCTCAGAGATTTCTTGTTCCAGCTCTTTGATGAAAGCTTCGGCCTGTTTTTCTGTTGTTTTCTGCTTCTCTTTGATCGTGTCGATGAGCTCATTCAGGCCTCTCTCAACAGACTCCTTCAGAGAAGTGAAGACCTGAACACCTTCTGCTATCTCTCTGTCTGCATCTTCCTCACTGAGGTCGACTGAATGTTTGATCTCCTGAATCTTCAGTCGTCTCTTCTGGATCATCTGCTCAATTTCAGCCCCTGTCTTCCCTAACTCTAACATCTTTCCTTCAAATTCTCCTTCACATTACATTACATTTTACTAATACGCTGTTAAAATAACAATGAAATGCTGCGTTATTGACTTTAGATCAGGTTTTTGTTGGTCAATGGCGCGATCGCTTTCCGCTGCCTCAAGATAGCAATACGCCCAGAATGCACCTGAACACACCTCCCTGTAAGACCAGCACGCCCAGAATGCACCTGAACACACCTCCCTGGAAGACCAGCACGCCCATGGGCGCACAGATGGGTGCAGGTGCATTTGCTGTTTAAACGACGTGGGCGCTAGACGGTCTAAAAATAGCAAAGACACTTGCAATAGATAGGGCCTTCAGGCTTTGTGTGTTTTAGCCCACACAGTCTGTAAATAGCTATTCATATTTAAACTACTCCTGACAGATCAAAAATTAAATCACACCGTATTTATTATTTATTGACTCCTTCAATGTAAGGTTTATCCAGACATTGGTTAATATAATAATGGTTAATGGAGACATCATGTTTGATTTTTAAAACATGATTTTGGGCATCTGATATTAGTTTGCATAATTAGGGATGCACCAGTCTGTATGGCTGCCAGTCAACGCTCTGATTGGACAGTTTTCAGGTTAATTGTTGTTATGAGTTCAAAACAGTCTGAACTGAGTTTTATTCCAAGGAAACTGAAGTTGGGATGTTATCTGCCCAGCGCTCCCAGTGGCTCGCCTCTTACTGCAGCTCTGTTGTTAGGTTTTGTTTCCTCGTACGTTTGTATTACTTTAGTTACATCAGATTTTTCCCTGGCTTAACATAAGGTGAAGTTGGTACTGTACCTAACTTCTATGTGAGGTTATTTTGAGGGGAACTCTGAGCTGTGAGGTGTGAATTTCTTGTTTCTGACTAACCCCGTTGGTACTGGTGATTAGAAAAGGACTGTTGGTAAGCTCATGTTAGCTTTGTGTTAGCAAGCTAAGGCACTTGAAACCATGATACTGTATAGCTTTTTTTAATGTACCCAGATTTATTACAGAAACATACTCACCCATCATCTTCATGCAGCAGGTCTCTATGCACGGTAACACCTATTGAAGAAGTCCCGCACACTGTCCATTACGCATGCAAATACTTTATTTCACAACATTTCGGTCACACAGACCTTCCTCAGGTGAATTCAATGCACGGTAAACCAGCAGGTTTGAAGGGCGACCTGTGAGCAGGCCACCCCCAACTTCCCACGAACATGCGCCCGAAATGCACAACCTCATCACAGCTGAATAGTTCATCACTGTTAGAGCCTACATTTGGGTGGTCATTTACATTTAAAAAGGTTGTAATTCTAGTTCAAGTGAATTGAAGCACACCACAGTCAACTCTAATCAAATACAACTATATTTATAATAATGTAATTTCTCACAAAATAGTAGCTAGCAAAAATGCTGTGTCACTAACTAAATAATAGCCAGATTGGGGAATGTCAAGCCCTGAATGCAGACCTATGTAATGAAATGCATACAACAACACATTTCTTTACTACAACTGTGACCTCTGAACAGTTTAAACTGCAGAACCACTGAAGCCAAAAAACAAGAAGGAACAAAAAAGGTTAATTAACTCGTGACAACATGTTCAAACCTCGAGTTTCATTCCAAGGAAACAAGTGTTGTCTGTCCAGTGTTGCTCTGCCTCTTCACCTCTGCTCTGTTCTTTAGGTTTTGTTTCCTCATATTTAGATATGATTTTAGTAAGACACTCAGGTGTGGAGCGGGGCGGAGGTGGCTTCTAGGGCACCAGCAGGGACGTACATTTTGGGTGGCAGAGGCTCAAAGAAAAAAGGCCTGATAGTAATAGTAATAGAGATTTAAACAAAATGTTAAATAGACCTATATTAACACATTTCTGACTACTTTACCTATTTATTTTATTTCCCTTACGAAATTGTTTAATAGATTTAATAAATACTCAACAAGTAATCAGTTCACACAGAGACTTTTTAGCATTCACCAGGTTAATCACCATCAGTAAAGGAGACTCTGCTACAAAGTGCATGTTTCTAGTTTCAAGTATATATTTAGAATAAGCACCAAGGAGAGGGACTTAGTTTCACTAAGAATTGGTTTATTTTGCAAATGGCAATAAATCATGATCATTCTTTTGGTGCTATTGGAATAAATAACACTTAAAAAAATCTTTTTGAAAAATCTCAACAAAAATCTTCCCACTAAACTGAAAAAGGCTGTTACTGCAATTTTGTTTGTTTTGGTGGTCAGCGTGGCAGCAGTGCAGTAACTTTGTCTCATCATTCCTTTGTGTTGTGATCCATCTAGTGGTCGTTCTGTGTCACAACACCAGTTAGTGGTCTACATAGAGGCCTGTTGTTGCTGCTGCAGTGTAGCAGGGAGTCATGGAGATGTGCTCAGACATGAGGAAGGCTGTCAGCTCTGACAAAATGTTCAGAGTTTAAATTAATACCCTGCACTTAATTATTGTTGTTTGACACTTTCAGAGAGATGATACATTTGTTGTCAGTATTGCAATTTGGCTTTAAACAATAAGGTCAACTTACAACAAAAAAAAACTAAAGTTATTGTTATTGTAAGTCTTGTTACCTGCAAGAAGAAGCTCTGCACAACAACTATATATGAAAACAGGAAAAATGTCTTAGGTGCTATGGCAGGCCGTTTTAACATTTAATCAAACCACACTCCTATCTGTAATTACATTCTAGATATTTATAATAGCATTTCTCCTAGTCAAAATTATATTCCAACTAGTCAGATTGATAATTAAAGATACCCACAATAACATTCTTACTTGTAGCAATTGTTTCTATATCTACAACTTTGATTGTACTAGTCAAAACTATGTGGCTGTTTTAACATTTAGTACCTAAACTGGATATTTATTGCAGGATCTGAATTGAATTATTCCTATTTACAAAGAACTTTCTAGATATCTGCAATAGATTTTATTAGAATATGTCCACATCCTGTTGTGTAGACCAGTTGATATAAAAGAACAGCACTGCTAACAAAGCTCTGCTTACTGTACATTTTCTTCCAGTGCTCAAGTCACTGCTTACTCAGGCCTTGTGTTCAACAACTGCTTTATTTTAGTTTTTAATTTTACAATCACATATTTACAGATTTCTTTGACCCAAAAACCATCTTACAGAATTAATGAAACAAATAGAAACTGGCCAAAGTAAACAGTAGTTATCCAAAACACTTTTCACATGTTATATGGACGATATCTATTTAAACCTCTGTTAAACCCACAGACATTTATTATAACTTCCAGAAGAAATCAGTTTCTAAAGACACCACATATGTCAAGATGAAGTTTGATTTACTGTGCAAAGAATTGCTGCACATTTAACCATATGATAATAAATGTAATGAAGTGTAAATCAGTCACCACAGGAAACAGATTCTGTAGAAAATAAGATGTAAAATATATGAATATGTACATTTGTTCCCTTGATTAAAAATAAATCAATACATGAAATTAGATCAGTGATTAGTTTACTCTGACAGGAGAGATGATCAGAGGGGCAGAGTTTTTACCATCGTCATTACTACTGGGACTGAAGTATGGGAAGAGTTTCTCAGTGAAGGAGCAGCCAGTAAAGGAGTAGATAAGAGCTGCAGCATCTACGTCATAAAAGGAGACCAGACCCTCCTCATAATCCACAAACACCCCCACCTTCTGAGGAGGAGACTTCAGAGAGAGACGGACTGGAGTGCCAGCATTAGCTTCCTACTTATTTCCATTCCTCAACCATATAGTCCAGAAACCTTTCTGAGGGCTCAGTATGATGATTCCCTTCCTGTCAATCAAATCTCTGGCAACTCCTAAATCCCAATCAGTATTTCCTTTAACTTGAACCTCAAAGTAAAATCTGCCTGAAGAGAAACTCTGCTTTCCTAAAACATAAGAATCGTTAGAAAATATCTTTCGGTGGTCTGGGAGATTTTTCCTCACATCACCGTGATTCACTTGTTTCCCATCAGACAGCATGAGCTAGGGATATGCTGTATCAGGATCAAGAGTCACATCCACTGCATACTGCTGGACCCTCTTCAGCTCAGACTCAGCGAGCAGCTTTTTCATCTCTTCACTGTCTCCTCCAGCTGAACCACAGCTTTCACCACAGTCCCCTCATATGATGGACGGACGCTGACCTCTGTCCAGTCCTTGGTGGGTGGAGGTTGTTGGATGTTTAGGGACTGGGCACTCTGGAGAAGATGGAGGTGGTCTTCAGAGTGTAACACCTGCTCCACCTCAGTGCTCCTCTTCATCAGCTCAGAGATTTCCTGTTCCAGCTCTTTGATGAAAGCTTCGGCCTGTTTTTCTGTTGTTTTCTGCTTCTCTTTGATCGTGTCGATGAGCACATTCAGGCCTCTCTCAACAGACTCCTTCAGAGTCCTGAACACCTTCTGCTATCTCTCTGCCTGCATCTTCCTCACTGAGGATGACTGAGTGTTTGACCTCCTGAATCTTCAGTTGTCTCTTCTGGATCATCTGCTGAATTTCAGCCCCTCTCTTTCCCAGCTCTGCCTTCTTTCCTTCATATTCTTCTTTCAGAGGAACAACATGATGCAGTTCTGGCAGAAGTTGTGTCCACATGGTATGTCGACAGGATCAGTGAACACATCCAGACAGATGGAGCACAGAAACTGATCTTGAGATTGCAGATAGTTTGCAGCATCCATATCTACACATAGTGTGAAAGAAAAGGAAAAACATTATTCAAAATATAGGTTATTTAATGTTGCAATCATTGATGAATGTGTCCTTGCACATTCGGGTCGGGGATACTGATGGAGCGCCAGTCAACGTGGCTCTTGCATTCTCCAGGATCATTAGACACTGTGTGCATGAATTATAAGTTATTTCCTGCGTTGAGCATGTATCGCTAAAAATGTAAAAAGTTTTGTACCACTTCTTGTGTCCACTATGTGGCACTAGAGAACACATTAATGAAACGTCATGTTGCTGTGTATCATATGTAGACCACATCATGTAAATTGGATGATCTGTGTAACATACAACTAACATTCTGTTGTCAGTAGGTGGCGCTATGACTATGACTTAATAAAGTTGTGTAGATGCCTTCAAATATTTGTGGCAGATTGGACTATTTTAATTCAAGTTAACAGCTTCCTGTGTTATGGCGAAACATTCAAATTGTCCGACACAGCACATCATTCCATAAAAACACAAAAGCTTCCAAATTTGGCACCGTGAAGGTCTTGGGATTCTTTTGACCCAATTTGAGATGGATGTGTTGTTGTGGAAAAATCCCAAAACGTTTGATACCTGGAAACGGCCGACATAAACGTTCGAGGTATCGACTAATGCTACGCGAATTAGCGTCACATTATTCAAAGGGCTATGCCAACAAAATTAATCCAATAAACCCCTCTAGGAGGAAGTCAATAAATACATGAAAAAAAACTGACAAAATTCAATATGGATGACTTCCACTTGGGGGGAGCTAATGAGAGCATTTTGGAAACATGTCCAAAATGATGAGACCAATGTGGGTTCATCATTTCGTTAATATAAGAGGAACTTTGTTACAACTAAGGCCTTCCACGCATAAGGGAGCGCTAAACATGCATGAACCCACTCTGAAAATTCTCGCAACGTTCAAAGGTTTTATGTGTGCGCAAAATTAAAACAAAGTAAATGGAGTGGGCAGGCGGGCTCTTTAGAGCTGACGTGCCACTCCCAAGTCCAAATGTGATATTAGATCAAAATAATTACTACTTTAAATATGGGTCCAAAGTTTTGTGAGTTTTCATGCATCCTAAAGTCCTCAAACGTGTTTGTAAAATATCAAAAGGTTTATATTAGTTTATTATATTAGTAGTTTGTTAAGATGAGAGCCATGATCCCCCCAAATTTCATGAAAATGAACTTTATCCCAACCCTGGCGTTTGTTTGGGGGCACAATGGAGCTTGCTGGCCACGCCCAAGCCCAATCACTGCAGAACTTTACAAATTTCACCAGTTCCGATGTGTGCTTACTTTCACAAGTTTTCAAGCATCCTAAGCCCCTCAGAAATTGAACAAAATAATAAGTGAACATATCCAGACGGAGCACAGAAACCAATCAGACAGTTCACAGTAGCCATATCTACACACTGAGAACAAAAAGTATTATTAAATGTTGTTACATAATTGCCAGATGAATAAAAATGTTCAAAGTATGATTACTGCAATTTTGACAAACTTAAACACTTAAGCACACAGTATGATATATCTATCGCTCAGTGTCTCTCAATCAAATCAATAACAAAAGACAGACTGATGATGTTGTGAAGTAGTGTGGGATCTTGGGAGATAACCCACACTACGTGACTCAGGCAGAAATAATGTTCAAGGAGTCATGGACAAGTTAATGTTCCAATTTACTTTGATGAAGTGAAAACACACAGAGAGAGGGTCAAAGTTTAAAATAAAAACACAGACCTACAACAAGATCCTAAAACAAGATCCGGTGTCTTTTATGTCCACAGCGTTAGCATGGTTAGCATTGCTAAGCCTCTGTCCTGATTGACAGGTCGGTGTGTAGCCAACGCTCTAAAACTTCCCCTGCTATGGCCAGACAATGTATTACTGGCATATTCTTTGTACACCAATAATAAGATGCCATGACTTCTCTATTTTAGCCTCACTGCCGTTACCTTGCTTAAAGTGACTGATTTATCTGGTTTTGAACATTTTTTGAAACATTTGGGATAATGTAAATACACAGCTCAAGAAAATATATGACATAGGTCTAGTCTTTTTAGACATTTTAATGCGAAAATGTTACATGTTATACCTTGAAGTGAGTTATCCGAGTGTCATTTAAAAAAATGAAGAGTGTAACTTCCTGTTTGAATAAAGCTGCTACATTTAGCTGTAAGTTTAGTTTTAATGCTGTTTGTTAAAACAGTAAATATAATCAGCTGCACTCACCGGTATTTGTTGAGAAAGACCTGACAAACTCAGTTCAATATTTCTTCAGACAGAAACACAGAGGCTTGTCTCAACTGCACTTGACAACAATGATGACATGGCAAGGACTTTAAACACAGGCCCAGTGAGCAGGGAGGGGGCCAACAGGTGAAACATACTAGGGACAAATCAGACTCAAACAGGAAACAAAACTAAAACAAGACAAATGAAACCAAACACTACAAAATAATACAGGAAATAAACCAAGCCAAACATACATTCATCAAGATGAGTTCAGGAAAAACAGAACAGATTTTTTGTTTGTTTATTTAGGATCCTCATTACCTCTTGCATTGCAGGTGCTATTCTTCCTGAGGTCCTTGTAATTCTATTGAAAATGTGGCAATGCAATAATAAATACACATAACAACATCATAAACAATAAAAAATGAAAATTATAAGACAAAAACTAAACATACACACATGACACAACTCACATAAAATAACAAAATACACACATGAGACAAGGACAGACACATAGACAGCTCCACAAGTACAGTCATCGGGCATTCTTTACATTTAGGTGGAACACAACTTTAAGACAGGTATATCCACATACTATCGTCACATAACATCTCTTTCATCCTCTCTGGACACATCTCACAATTGAACAAACATACATATATTGTTAAACCTCAACCAATGTTGTTTCTTTGTTTACTCAACTTCTCTAATCAATAGATATGTTTTAACTAAACTTTTAAATCTCCTTTTACGGCTTTCTTGGGTTATTTGTTCAGGTAACACATTCCATTCTTGCATTGCTCTATACATGACCGTTCGTTTAAAAGTATTTAGGGCCCGAGTGCCGACAGTGGCGAAGGCCCTTTTGAAACTGAAGGAATTATTATTATTTATTTCTTCCTGCAAATGAATCGCCTTTTCGAGGGGCTTTACAACTTTGAAACAGGAAGTTGGTGTAACTTGAGCGTACATTGTCCAATTGGCTCGAAATTTTTCTTGATTCATAAGACTCTAACCCTGAGGACAGTTACCGGCCAAAATTGACTCAAAGTCATAGCGCTCCCTAGTGGCAACAGTAAGTAGGCCCACAACTATACGTGCTATACTTTAACGAACTACTCTGAGAGATTTCATCCAATCAACTTCAAATTCGGTCTGTGTCATCTAAAGAACTCATCGATGAAAAATTATTAAAAGCAAAACTTTTCGTTCAACGGTGAGGGCGTGGCGGCCATTTTGAGCATTTATCAATGAACAAAGAAATTGTTGTAACTTGAGTGTACATTGTCATATCTGCCCAAAATTACTCACGATTGAGAAAGGTCCAGGCCTGAGGACATCTACAGGCCAAAATTGACTTGTGGTCATAGCGCCCCCCGCTGGCAACAGGAAATCAGCCTTACATGACAAACATTATCCGATTTACACAAAACTTATAATGTGTGACCTACATGTGATATTGAGTCCCCCCCTATGCTTTAACCACACTCATGTACTCAGGCCACGCCCCTTTTTATAACTACTGACCCATTTGATGTAGACTATTGTGTGAGGTATCACTGAACTCAGCAAAGACTTCCTTTTTAATTGCCGACGGTTTGCCCCGCCCCATATGCTGAGCCACACCCCTACAATGTCAGCTAATGAACTCAGCAGGGAGTTCCCTTTTCATTGGTGACTATTTGCAGTGTTTGAGTGCCGCGCAAATGCACGGTCGCAAGGAGCGACGTCCGCCAGTAACCCTGACGCGCGCAGAGGAGCGAGGGCCCGTCCAACGCTGCTTGCAGCTTTAATTTGAATTGTTACCTGCCACCAAAATTTTGTGGTTTCTGTGATATAAATAAGTATGGTTTCACCATAACTTGGTGTATCATAATGCAGAAAATGAAGTACATGACGCCATTTGAGCCATGAAAAACCCTGAGATGTCACTATTATATTATAGCCAATAAAAATGGCAATGTAAGTGTGGACACAGTCTCAGGGTAAGACTCTGCATCTCCACCATCTGATTTGTGTACCTTTGACTAACCTGTCAATCATGCTGGCCTGTGGCCCCCATGACTTTTAAGTATTTTATTTGGTGGGTATGCTCATTAAGCGATGCATTCATCCAATGTTTTTCTCTCCAGAAAATTGATATTGGAAAAGGTCAAATAAGTCACTTGAAGGTAGATTTAAGCATTTGTTACCTGGTTGAGGAAATCTTATTAGTACCAGTTATTAAGGCCACGTAGTCAACCATTTAAATCAAATTTGTGGACTTTTGTTGATAAAGCTTGGTCAGCTGGCTCATATATTACTACTTAATGCAGTTGTTTTTACTGGAAAGCCACTTTCCCAGTCTAACACTTATCATTTTGGGGGTAACAATGTAAAGGAAAAGAAGCAGGCAGACAGCAATTTAACTGTGACAAGGAAACCATTTATTTTTACAGCACATCTCACATCATATTATATGATTAGAAATAGCTGATCAGGCAGTTTTCTTTATTCAGCTGCCTCTTTACCCTAAAAACACAAATAAAAAGCGTTTAATCAACTTTATTTCAAACAAATCTGACTGAAAGTATAAAATTCTGTCAGTATAAATTAAATTTAAAATTTAAATTTACGTCTTTATTGGTATGTTTACCTTGCCAGAGTCACGGCTCTTCGCTCTCAACTTGTTGACCTGGGACTCTGCGATGTCAGCGCGCTCCTCAGCCTCCTCTAGCTCATGCTGGACCTTCCTGCACTTGGACAGATGAGTGTTGGCCTGCTCCTCCTGAAAAAACAGAGATTGACAACACCAAAGGTAATCTTCAATTGAAATAAAGTATCAAGCCACAGTATCAAGCTTTCAGTGATGTGTAAATCTATATATTGCCCTTACCGCCTCCTCAGCCTGCCTCTTGTAGGCCTTGACTTTGAGCTGCAACTTGTCAACTAGATCCTGCAGCCTGGCAACGTTTTTCTTGTCCTCCTCTGTCTGTTAAAGTTTATTTAAAGTAAATAAATGTTTTTGTACTAAATATGTTAAGTTGATTTGTATGACAACTATCAAAGTGACTGTACCTGATAGGTGAGCTCCTTCACCCTCCTCTCATATTTGCGGACACCCTTAATGGCATCTCCTCCGCGTCTCTGCTCAGCCTCAACCTCTGCCTCCAGTTCACGCACCTTCAATGAACAATAAGGCAATAAGAATACATCTTTTTTTAATTTAAAGTTCAGCTCTGCAAATTCTTTCTTTCTTTCTTACCCTGGACTCAAGTTTCTGGAGCTGCTTCTTGCCACCCTTCATGGCCAGGTTCTCAGCCTCATCCAGGCGGTGCTGCAGGTCCTTAACAGTGACCTCCAGGTTCTTCTTCATCCTCTCCAGGTGGGAGCTGGTATCCTGCTCCTTCTTCAGCTCCTCAGCCATCATAGCAGCCTAGAAGAGACAGCATAAAATGTTTAGAATAATCTTGAAAATACACATTGGAGTGAAAGTAAGAACAATTAAAATGTAAACCCACATCAGTGATGGCCTTCTTGGCCTTCTCCTCTGCATTCCTTGCTTCCTGAACAGTGTCATCCACTTCACTCTGGACCTGGACCAGGTCAGACTCAAGCTTCTTCTTGGAGTTCAGAAGGCTTGTGTTCTAAAAGGCAAAAAAAGATGTAGGCACGTTAGTCCTCACATCACAGATTTTCACGTTACTTAAAATGTCATTAGATTTTTGAATTATTATTAAATGATTGGGCTTGTTCACCTGAGAATGCAGAAGTCCAACACGCTCACTGGCATCCACCAGCTCCTGCTCAGCGATTTTGCGACTTCTCTCCGTCTGTTCCAGAGCAGTTCTAAGTTCCTCGATTTCAGCTACCATCAGACCGTTTCTGCGATCCACCATAGCAGCTTGTTCCTTGAATTCCTCCTGTGCTCTGACAGCATCATCAAGGTGCAGTTGTGCATCCTAGAGAAAAAATATCAGGACAATATTCACATGAATGCCAAAATGTACCTGCACTGATCATAGTCTGTGCAACAATTCTGTGTCTAACAATACCTTCAGTTGCGCCTGCACATTCCTCAGCTGCTTCTGGGACTCAGCAGCCTGGCGATTGGCGTGGCTCAGCTGAATCTCCATCTCATTCAGGTCTCCCTCCATCTTCTTCTTGATTCTCAGGGCATCGTTTCTGCTCCTGACCTCAGAATCCAGAGTGCTCTGCATGGAGTCAATCACCCTCTGGCTGTTCCTCTTGATCTGCTCCATCTCCTCATCTTTCTCTGCCAGCTTCCTGTCCACCTCACCCTTAATCTGGTTGAGCTCCAGCTGGACACGCAGGATCTTAGACTCTTCGTGTTCCAGAGTTCCCTGATGATATCAAAGAATTAAATATTAATCTCTGCCTTCACACCTTTTTAAAGTATATTTGTCCATGATTTAGATTTTTTTTCAGTAGATGTCCCCAGAAGAAAATGTACCTCAGCCTCTTCAAGAGCCGTCTGGATCTCAGATTTTTCAGCCTCCACTTGCTTCTTGGACTTCTCCAGCTCATGGATGCTCTTGCCAGTCTCACCAATCTGTTCAGTCAGATCTGAGATCTCCTCTGCATAGAGATACATGTGTTTTATATTGTTAAGCCTTACAATGTAAAATATAAACACTTTATTCCAACATATGTTGAATACAATGTAAGAAATACATGTGTTGAATACAATGTAACTGTTACATAATGTAGAACTCACGTTGAAGGTTCTTGTTTTCACGCTTCAAAGTCTCCAGCTGATCCAGAGATTCCTCATAAGAGTTCTTCATCTTGAACAGCTCAGTGCTGAGAGAACGAGTCTCCTTCTGTGCTCCCTCGAGCTCTGCCTGACCCTCCTCGTACTTCTGTTTCCACTCTGCCAACACCTGAATAACATGATTGGTTATGTAGCAATATGAGGAAAAATAAATATGTCTTTCATTGTTTCTGTGTGGCTTGGCAACACAAAGTTACGACAATGCTACCTTGTCAAAGTTCCTCTGCTTCTTGTCCAGGTTGGCAGCCAGCCCATTGGCCCTCTCCACATCAATCATGAGGTCCTCCACCTCACTCTGGAGCCTCTGTTTGGTTTTCTCAAGAGAAGCACACTTGGAATTCACTGCCTCAATCTGCTCCTCAGCCTCCTGAAGACGCTGAGCCAGCTTTTTCCTGTTTAAAGAAGTTAAGATTAGTTTCCCACTAAAAACTATGAAGTGAACTAAAGCCTTAGTAACAATAATCTGCAGCGTGAGTTCTTGTGTTTTGAGTGTTGCATTGTTGTTTGTTTGAAGCCTTAATATTCTTAGAGTAGCGAGTATTTCAAAATAACAGGTTTTGGAAAGGGGGATGGGCAATTCATAATCAGCCTAGTGTTGTTATTAATAGCTCATTTTTAAAGATCTAGATGAACATATGAAGGCAGAGCTGTAAAATGTTTGCTCCAAAGCTGAGTTGTGCTAAAATGATACACTGGCCATTGAACTGGTTGAATGTTGCTCACTTGGCTTCCTCAAGCTCCTCAGTGCGCTGGATAGCATCCGTTTCATACTTAGCTCTCCACTGAGCCACCTCACTGTTGGCCTTGGACATCCCACGCTGCAGCTCAGCCTTGGCCTCTTGCTCCTCCTCAAACTGCTCTCTCAGCAGATCACAGTCATGGCGGGCTGATTGTAGTCCATGGGCAAGAGCATTTTTGGCCTGGTGTAAGACATGATTGAATTTACAAAATTCCTGAATCCCAAACCAATAATACCAATACACACTCACTTAAACGTACAATATGTAACTTTCTGCCGCTAGGGGTCTCTCAACCAAAACAATGGATTGTAAACACAGACGTTTGATGACGTTGGGAAGTTGCGTGGAATTATGGGAGTTTTTATTGCTGAACACTATCGTCGATTAGAATGCATCTGTTCACGACGAGTTTACCCATTCAAGTTTATTCATGTTACGTTTAGTAATGTTTATTCATGTCATGCTAATAAAATAGCTGCAGTTTCCCCAACATAATTACGTTTTTCTTGATTCAATCTGTATTGGTAGCTTGCTGACCAGTTAGCGGCTAACGTTAGTAGGTTTTAGCTAAAACCAGACTATCACAGTATTTTTCACATGCCAATGTCACCTTTTGGATTTTACTGGGCGGACAGGGTTTGTTGTAATGCTAGCTAGCTACTCAAGGAGGCTGAGAGACGGGTGTGGGTGAGGATTCATTAAACTGCCGTTAGCGTCGTAAGCACACGGCACCGGCTGGGGTGGAAACAACGGTAACAAGCTATTGCTACATGTCCCGGCTGTGTTGTCAGCTATCATCCCGATTGAAGTCTCTTTGTGCCGGGGGAGTGAGGCAGGCAGACCGGAGTGTGCTAGCTGGCTAAATTAGCATTATATTAATCGTCTATCTATACAGCTAACATTAACGTTACTAGTGAACTTATTCGTGGGTTAGCGCAATGCTGCTTTTATCCATGGTCAAAACAATCATACTACTAACAACTTTAAGAGCGTGTTGAACGATATTGTAACCCTATAATGTTATCCACCAAGCATTAGCTAGCATTAATGTTAGCAACTTGTCAACCAGCACATAACAACATAACAATTAACATAACATTAAGATGGATTAATATTGATATGTATCAATAAATAAGGTTTCTGCTTTATTACTGTGTTGCAAAGTGGCATGTAATTAATCACGAAATGATGCCTTTTGGCAGAAAAAGCAGTGTTACCAGTATTTTTTTCTGTGACATTGTAGATTTATAATTACTCTCGAACGTAGCATCTGGGTGTCCGTGTTTTGACGGAAGTTACAAGTAACTAGATGGTGAAAGGTTATATGACGCCACTGACGGGCGACTAAATGAAATGTGATGTGTCTGAAAATAAAATAACGGATTTCTCTGGGTTTGCCATTTGATGGAAACATTTGGGATGGTGTAACTACACAACTCAAAAAAAATATAACATAGGTATGGTCATTTTTAGACATTTTAATGCAGAAACGTTACATATTGTACCTTTTAAATGTTTCTTACCTTAACCTCCTCTTCAACATGTCTTTTCAGCTCCTCAATCTGTTGTGTGAATGCCTGTTTGCCTCTGGTCAGCTGGGAGACAAGAGCTTCTTTCTCTTCAACTTGACGGCTGAACTCACCTTGTGTGAAAGATGCCACGATACATTAGTTTGTGTCACGTTTCTCAATAACATACACAACAGATCATTAACTGACAGCTTGTACTGTAGATACCATTTTCTGTCAGGAGGCGTGCTCTCTGTGCACTTGTGTCATTGATTTGACGGACATTTTCATCGTTCTTGGTCTTCAGTTCGCTGAGTTGGTCCTCTAGAGTACGGCACATCTTTTCAAGATTTCCCTAATGAGTAAATATAGATGAGATCAGTGATCAGATTTTGTCTATAATATTAAGTACATTATACATATACATATACTAATTTGGGTAATAAATTAGCATGTAATGCATTGTGTACCTTTGCTTTAGCAACATTCTCCATGTTGCTGGAGAGGTCATCAATCTCCATCTTGTATTCACTCTTTTCCTTCTCAAGCTTCTGCTTCACACGCTGGAGGTTGTCGATCTGCTCTCCCAGCTCAGCAACGCTGTCAGCCTGCTTCTTGCGAAGAGCAGCAGCAGTGGCTTCATGCTGCAGAGTGGACTCCTCAAGATCACGACGGAGCTTCTGGAACTCGGCTTCACGCTTCTTGCTCATCTCAATCTGAGTAGCAGTGGCACCACCGGCCTCCTCCAGCCTCTCACTGATCTCCTCAAGTTCCCTGGAGAGGTCAGCTCTCTGCTTCTCAACCTTGGCACGAGCAGCACGCTCAGCCTCAATCTCCTCCTCCAGTTCCTCAATACGAGCCTGTTCAATGTAGATATAAGGTCTTTCAGTAAACTTTCACTTTTAATACACAAAATTGGAAATATCAGAAATGTTTTCTTTAAAACCATATGTCACCTGGAGCTCCTTGATCTTCTTTTGAAGCTGAGCACCAAGTGACTGCTCATCTTCAACTTTGCTAAGGAGCTGACTGATTTCAAAGTCCTTCCTGTGAGAAGTTTAGATGAAGAACATAGAGTTCATGCAGTTGACCACACATTTTATAAGAATGATTCTTTTGTACAAATTCAAAAACTGTTACTTTTTAATTTTCTCGTCAGACTGCTGCTTCTCATTCTCAAGATCCATGATGGATTCCTGGGCCAGTTTCAGATCACCCTCAAGCTTTCTCTTGGATCTCTCAAGGTCCATACGGAGCTTCTTCTCTTGCTCCAGAGAACCCTCAAGCTGAAAAATACGATTCATTTCTAATCATCAAATTCAAGAATCCTGCTTTGCCAATCCAAGAGACTTTGTAAACTTACATCATCCACTTGCTGCTCAAGCTTGGTCTTGGCCTTGGTCAGAGTGTTGACTTTGTCTTCCTCTGCCTGCAGGTCATCAAGAGTCTGCTGATGAGCCTCCTGAAGGGCTTTCTTTTCCTTGGTCAGCTTAGCAATGCTCTCATCCTGAGAGGCCATCTCCTCAGTCAGGTTCTTCACCTAAATGTGCAAGAAAAATCTTGTCTTTAAACTGTCATCATTATAATCTTACTTGATATGCTGGACAGATTATTACAGTTTTTCCTCTGGATTCTTTTTTAATGGGCAGGTGGGGGACGGGTTAACGTTAGGGTTGAAAATTAGTGGGGGTGCACTAGTATCTATGATACCAGCCTGTAACAGCAATGAAAAATAGCAAAGGGTCAAATGCCTTTCCATTACATTACATTATGTAGTGTCCTTTCTCTCTAAGAATGAGTTCTGTTTCAGTCTTTGGGTGAGAATAACATTTGTTTACTACTGTGAGTCCATTCAGCTTGACATATATCAACCACAGCTAATGAACAATTCCAGATAAATAACGCATTTAGCAGTGCACGTATCACATCACATTTTTAACATAACCTGGAAAACTTTGTCGCTCACCCTCAACCTCAGCTCTGCAGAGTCTGGAAATTGGGACTTAAAATTCTGAAGCTGCGGCACCAATTATTCTGCTGCGGCGGGTCTCCCCTCCAGAATGTATTTAGTGGGAAAACTATTATACACAAACCTTGTTCTCTGTGGCATGTTTCTCTTTTTCCACTTTGGCCAAGGTAAGCTCCAGGTCATCAATATCCTTCTTGAGCTCAGAGCATTCATCCTCCAGCTTTCTCTTCTTTGCTGTGAGCTCAGCATTGATTTCCTCTTCATCCTCCAGTCTCTCAGTTGTCTCTTTGAGTTTGGCCTCCATCTGAATCTTACTCTTGATAAGTACCTCACATCTCTCTTCAGCATCATTCAGATTTTCTGATTCCTAGTTAATTTTATAAAGATAGATGTTAGCACATCAACTTTGAAAAACATGAAAAGCACAATTTTATGTTGCTGTGTACTTACAGATGATACTTGCAGCTGCAGATCATTCTTCTCCTGCAGAAGGGACACCATCTTCTCCTCCAGATCCTTCTTCTTGGCCAGGGCAGCAGCCAAGTCAGTTTTCATCTTTTCATAGTTCTCCTTCATATTTGCCAGCTCCTTCTCAGTTTCAGCACTCTTCAGCATAGGTTTGATCTTGTAGTACACCTTCATCCATGGCCAGTGTTTGACATTCATGAATGAGCGGATATTGTACTGGATGGAATATATGGCTTCCCTGCAGACAAGAAGTAGCTGTTGTAAACAATATTGTTAGTGATTTGTAATACCATGATTCAGAATGAGCTGTTTTCAACATGCCTCCTCTCCGTCATCTTCACAAACTCCTTTCTCATGACATAACCACGGGCCAAAGCCTGAGTCATGGTGACCAGAGTTGACAGTTTCTCATCTCTCATCTCCTCAAGGACACCCAGCAGACCAGCCTTGAAGAACACCTGATCAAACACAAAATAAAAATGAATGTAGGATGAACTCAGATAGTGAATACTTCACACCCTGTAAAACAAAAACAAAAAACATTTTCACCTACCCCACATGGTCCAGGGCTTCTAAGGTGAAGGTGTTTTGATAATGACCACATGCAGGCTGCTCTGCCTCTATCCTAACAATAAACCACTTATTCCTTGGCACCAAACTCTACAATCACGTAAGTAGTTTAGAGATATTTTGCTTTATATAATTAACAGAAAAACCATCAAACACACTGGACTGATCAACCTAACCTCTTTGGTCATTAATCTACAGTAAAATAAGAGAGCAAGGTGTTTACCTTTGTGTGTCCGAATTTGTACTCGTCATGTGGAATATCAATTGACCCAAGCAGCTTCTCTGAAGCCTTCTTGTTATCAATGAACTGGCCATCAGGGATGACACTGGCATTCAGCACCTTGTACCTTTTTATGAGAGTCAATGGTCAGTTTGAGCATTTTCTTTTAATAATCTTTATCAAAATGCTATTAAAATATCCATTAATACCTCTGCTTGAAGTCAGCATAGAGGATTCGGCTGGGGAAACCTTTTCTGCAGATTCTGATACCCTCCAGCACACCGTTACACCTGAGCTGGTGGATGACCAGGAAGTTCTCCATCAGACCTGTAAAAAATACATTTCTTAATTACTTCTTTGAATAAATAGTCTTAGTTAGTTAAAGCAGCACAACATTGAGGAAACCATATTAACAAAACAAAACCACTCCTCAAATAATCTCTTGAAATTATGGTCTCTATGTACCTGGAGTCTTTGACTCATTGGGAATCAGGCAGCGCACAAAGTGAGGATGGGTGCTCCTCAAGTTAGTCATCAGCTTCCCCAAGTTCTCCTGTAGATCCAAAATGGTGAGTCTTATGACATGTAATCAATTGTGAGTTTGAACATAAACTGAGCTATATATACATACATATATAAGATAAGTTTGCAACATTACCCTAAACTGTGAAGACACAGTCTGCATAGAACCACCCTTCTTCTTGCCTCCCTTCTTGGTAGCATCTGTTGATATTTTTAATTAGACATGTTTCGTTAGGATGACAAATAAAATGTACATTAACACTTGCTACAGTTACTTAAACATATACAGTATAGCCTAAAAACATGTTTTAGTTTACTGTAGTTATTATCATACCCTCAACGACAAGAGGGAAGCAGAGAGCCAGCAGTTTCACTGGGGATTTCTGGTACAGCTGACAGACGGAGTCATTCAGTGGATCCTTGTTCTTCTCCAGCCAGCCAGCGATATTGTAGTCCACGGTACCAGCGTAGTGCACCAGGGAGAAGTGGGCCTCAATCTTGCCTTTCTTGGGGGGCTTAGGCTTCTCAAATGCTTTGGTTTTTCCAAGATGCTGGTCATACAGCTTGTTCTTGAAGGATGTGTCTGAGGCCTTGGGGAACATGCACTCCTCTTCAAGGATGGAGAAGATGCCCATGGGCTTGAAAAAAGTGGGAAGAAGTATGTCATTAAAGGGGAACTATGCAGCTATTTTAGCTTAATTTACCTTAACTGAACAGCTTCGGAGTCATTGGAATGGTTATATGACTTATTTCGAGTTGAATGGTGGTCATCTCGCTTACCCCTAGCGCCAGTGAGCGGAAAAACCACCCTTGCAACTTTCGGCCGGCGAGACGCCAGCCTCAACATCAGGAAGTATCGCGTGATATCAGGTCTCTCGATGTAACAAATTGCTTCACGGCACTGCACACATACGGCCATTCAGGAACCAGCTAACAAGGTAGCGATGGAGTTTTTCACACTATTGTCATGGCTGAGCCAGCAAAAAAGAAGCAGAAAGCTAGGAAAGCATTGTCGGAGGAACAGAGAAAGAGGAAACGGCAGACTGACCAAGCGAGGAGTCCGACACGAGTAAACATAGGAGCTGCCAAATATCTATTCCGAAGCTGTAGGGGAGCTCTATAGAGAAACCTGCGAGCAAAAAGCGAGAAAACAGCGAAGAAATGGCCAAAACTGCATAGCGCCTCTTTAAGTGATAAATGTATTCAAATTAAGAAAGATTATATATAATCATCAAATTATTACCTTTTCAATGAGCTCAATGCAGGCAGCCAAGTCCATGCCAAAGTCAATGAACTCCCAGACAATACCCTCCTTCTTGTACTCCTCTTGCTCCAGGACAAACATGGTGTGGTTGAAAAACTGTTGCAGTTTCTCATTGGTGAAGTTGATGCACAGCTGTTCCAAGGTGTTGAACTGTGAGGGGACAATTAACCAGTATAATCTCTCGCAGGGCAATAAGAATGATTCTGTCATGAAAAGTATCAGCTTCTGAATTGTTGGAAAGGAAGCTTACGTCAAAGATTTCAAAACCAGCAATGTCGAGGACACCGATGTAGAACTGTCTTGCTTGTTTAGTGTCCAACATCTCGTTAATACGAACGACCATCCACAAGAACATCCTCTCATAGATAGCCTTGGCCAGGGCTGTCACTGAGTTCATCACCTGAATAAAAACAAGGATGTGATTTGACCTTTTTGTAAAAATCATTAGTATTGATTTCTGGTATTTCTACTAATCTCTTTAAAAAAGGCAGGAATTTGTCAGTCCGTCCGGTTTTCCGGTTGAATGAGGTGACTCGAATATGCAAAAGATGTTACACATGTACGCTTAACAAGATGTTTTTGCCGACAATAGATATTAAACAAAAGCCAGGCACCATATGGTGTTCGACAAAGCCTTTCTTCCTCCTGGCAGCTGCCTCCGCAGACAAACTAACCCAAGGTCTGGTTCCGCATCTACCTGTACCATGGATGTATAATAACAATGGCCGATACCCTGTCACTGACATTTGCACAGAGTGGATGGGATTACTTGACATAGTGGAATGATTTTACCAAGGAAAGCAGCGTGAACGCAACGATTAATCACTCTGACTAACAAAAACAGCATCCTTTACTTCTCAGCCTTCCTCTAACTGGCAATGTATTGGCAGTGTTAGAACTAGGCCTAGTCAAAACGTCCTGCATTCTGATGTCTACTTGAAGTTAAGAGTAAAAGACAGGAATTATCAGCAGAATGTACTTACATACTTACAAAATAATGCTGCATGGTGTAATGATGAATAATTTTGTGAGGAAAAATCTTAATCTGCAATGTAACCAGTAACATTTCTCTGTCAGGGAAATGTAGCAGTACATTTTCCTCTGAAGTAGGACACAGTAAATCAGAACTGCAGTTGAGTTGTCCATTTTTAAGTGCTTTGTAAGTTATTTATTGGTACAATGATTTAGGATTGTAACATATCCTATATTTTTCATATCTGAACATCATAATAAATCTATAGCTGTTTGTGGCCCTTTTACCTTAGGCCCACACTCAATGGTAAAGGTTGCTCTTGATATTTACCCCCTGAACCAGTGTATTTCAAAAGTGTTTCTGACCATGAGGAGCCGTGGATTGGGTATGTGACGCAACTATGTCATGGCAGGTGTATTGCTCAGGACCCAAGGAAGCGCAGTGTGAGCATTAAGTTGATTGTATGAGGGATTCTCGAGAAAGCTACAAGCACCAATACCACAGGCCTAGCAATCCGCCTGAACGGGCACCTCACTAGTGAGGTAAATAATACAAAAGATCTAATAATAAAAAATTACATCTAAGACAGTCCTAGACTTATTCTACATTATGTATTTAGCATTCATTGTGTAAAACTCTTAAAGTAGCAATATATTGAACACTGCCTTTGTATTGTAATTTCCAAAAAACCCTTTGCTACATTAATTTAGTACAACTAACATCACTAATCTGTTTTTTTAAATTGTAGGATATTGGTAATTCATATTTACCTGAGGTACCGTCTGTCCCTTGGTGACATACTCATTTCCGACCTTCACTCTGGGAAAGCATATAGCCTTGAGCATGTCAGCGGAGTTCAGACCCAGCAAGTAAGCAACCTTGTCAGCCTCTGAAAATAGTTCAGAGATTTCCATCATGATGTAAACCGACACAAGTGTGATTAAGAACCTCATTACTGTTGTTCCCAAGCTATTCACTTTGAGCTGACATTAAACACTCACCCTCTGTGCCATCAGGCTCAGCCTGCTCCTCACGCTGCTTCTGCTTGAACTTCATGTTACCATGGTGGAGCACAGCACCAGTCAACTTGTAGATGGACATTTTCTCTTCATGAGAGAAGCCCAGGATATCAATAGCGTTCTGAGTTCAAAAGAGGTCGACACAAAACATATTCACTTTAGGAAAATGCAATTGCATTTAATGCAAAAAAATGTTTTTCAATGTTTTGAAGTGAAGATCACTCACATCAGTGGCTTCCAGCTCAGCTTTGTCATCAATGCTGGCCACAGTGATCTGACCCATGCTACACATGGGGAAGTCATAGGGGTTGGTTGTGATGAGCGCTAAATCTGGAGATCAAAGTAAGAGTGAAAATGTCAGAACATTTGTTCCATATGAAAAGAGGTTAAACAATGTGCAACACCAATCTGCTTACCAATCAGCTCAGGTATGTGGCCGGTCATCATCTGGAAGAAGATGTGATAGCCTCTTTCATCAGAAAGCTGGTATGTCACTCTTGACTTCTCCAGCAGATCTAAAAATATTGTTCATAAATCACAGCCTGGCCAATTCTCAATTCCAGTCATTTGTATGTACTGAGTATTATTACTTACATGTCTCAATATCAGCACTTGCCAGTTTGCCAGTTGCGCCGAAATGGATTCTGATGAATTTACCCTGTTTGGATCAAAGGATTGTTATTGTCCCTCCACATTGGCAATCTGTAACAAGACCTCTCTCATGTGTAGACATTGTTCCAGACTTACAAAACGGGAAGAGTTGTCATTCCTAATAGTTTTGGCGTTACCATAGGCCTCCAGCAAGGGATTGGCTGCAATAATCTGATCCTCCAGTGACCCCTATAATCCAGGTTTAGAATTACTGTCAAGAAATGACTTCATTTTTTCCCCTGAAAAAAATATTCAATAGAGAAAGAACCCTGAATTTTAATCATACAGCAACATACCTTTGAGTCATCCTTCTTCGGTCCACCAACTGCGATTGTTGCAAAGTACTGGATGACACGCTTGGTGTTAACAGTCTTTCCAGCACCAGATTCTCCACTAGGTATAGACACAGATGTATACGATTTGATCAAGATATTTAACTTTGCTAAACAAAGTCTACAAATGTAAATGTAACAAACTCACGTGATCAAGATAGACTGGTTCTCCCTATCTGTTGAAGCAAAAACAAAATAATTAACTATGATTTACTGCAACAGAAACGTCATATACTGATAAATTGTTCTGGTAATGACTTACCAGTTTGCATGAACTGAAAAGCGTTGTCAGAGACAGAGAAGATGTGGGGTGGAGCCTCCATACGCTTCTTGCCTCTATAGGCACTTACACATTCAGCATCGTACACTGGGAGCCACTTGTAGGGGTTCACAGTGGCACAGAACAACCCAGAGTAGGTCTGAAAGTGATCAGAGATTCAACAACTATGTTTTCTACAAGTATAGCAATTTGCAATAGTTCTCTTTTTTAATTAGGCAGATTGTCTTACATAGATCATCCATGCTGCATAACGCTCTTTGAGGTTATACAGCACAGAGGCTTCATTGAGATGGGTCATCATGGCCATGTCCTCAATCTTGTCATACTTGGGAGGGTTCATTGGATAGACGTCAGCTTCTTTCACTACCCTCTCCTGGAATAGGACATTTGTCACAATGAGAACTGATCATATTGATTCTCCCAGTTGACTCTGACTTTATGATACTAACCTCCCTAGTTTCCAGGGTTTCGACCGTGACTTTGTCACCATCTTTCTTGATGATTTTTCCCTTCAAGTACAGCTCTTTGACGTCGGCCACGTAGCAGGCAGTCTTGGCATCAAATGGTGAACTTTGAGCCTCAATTCTCTCCCTTTCTGGCTTACGAAGGTAAATGGCAGCTTTGCCATAAATGGCCATCTCCGCGTCCGTACTCATTGTGGCGGCTGATTTCTGTTAGATAATTACAAAGTAAGTGCCATCTTAGAGTTTTTAAGTCCATGTAATTAAACTTTTGTGTTCACTGCTCATTTATATCATGGGTAATGAGTATTGAATGAGTATTTATAGTATGGGTAATGATGTGTATGAGGTAATGGGCATGAGGGAGGTGTGTAAGTGTGCATATTTTATATTTTATCTTGTATTTCTAAGCTGCAAACCTGATTGCTCCAACCAAGTTTAGTTGTGTAAAAATATGCAATGACATTAAATATCTATCTATCTATCTATCTATCTATCTATTTTAAGCAGCACTTAACATTTTGATGTATAGGAAACGTATCCACACTAAAACCATGTCTTTGTTTCGTTACAGGTGGGCTTTGACTCACAAAGTGACTCAATCCTTCTCAGACTAGGTTATTACTGCGAATAAATACTAACCTATTGTTTGGTTTTGTCAAAATTTGTGGATGAATTACAGCAGACATTCAATAAATGAGACATTTTGCACATGTATTAAATGCTTATAAAAAAAGACAGTTCATAATTAAAAGTTGTCCTTACCTGACCTCTCTGTCAACAGTAATCACCAATCCTTCTCAAAAGGTCCGGTTCTTGTTTTTAGAGTAGGTGTCAAAACAAAATGCACTCAAATGTTTTATATGATCTCAAGCTTACGAGAACATAGCCGCAGCCACACGCATGAACTCCCAGGTCTTCTCTATCACACACTGTATCCACAATTAGCTTTTATATTAAATCATTTTTGATGACACCCCAAAAGTTAAATGTGGTAAGCATACCAAATTTGGTATCACAGATAGGCAGATATTTATTGTGATTAAATATCCTGTTTCAGGTTTCTGTGGATATGGCCAGGTCTTGATTTGATTTTTGCTTACTCAGTACTGTAATTAAAGTTTATTGTAGGCGCTAGATCACCCTCTTGATTTAACCATTTAAAAACAGTTTAAAAATAGGACTGTCAAGCAATAAAAAAAATCTAATTCATTACATGCTTCATGATTTATCGAAGTTAATCTCATATCAATAAAACAATCTAAATCAAATCAAATGGATTTTGGTAGATGAGAACTCGTCTGTGTCTTGATTGTGTTTTGCTGTCATTTATTGTCACGTTTCTTTCCATTCCTTTGATCTCTTATCTCACTCACTCACACACACACACACACACACACACACACACACACACACACACACACACACACAGAGAGAGAAAGGTCCAGTGACAATTTGGCAGTCTACTACATTGTTGCTCTCATTGCTGATGTTTAATTTCCCGCTTGCTGTGTAAATTGAGATAGGTCACATTATGGTCAGTGACCTACATTAGGACACTACATTGCAACTGTGTCTCAGGCAGTAATAGTTCAACTCTGTCTCCAAAAAAGTGACTAGAGACATAGCAGCTGCCTGATAATACTGCCTATTTTAGAATCAGAGTCAGTTTGAATGGCCAAGTAAGTGTAAACACGTACAGAGAATTTGCCTCTGGCTTTTTGTTGCTCTCAATGTACATACACAACAATACACATGGCTAAAAACAACAAAGTTGAACAAGGTAAACAAACATTTGACTAGTATGCACAGATAAGTTTGCATATAAAAAAGTGCATTTGTATACACATACATATGCATACACATATGTATATACATACTCATGTTAATTATGCATTTTATTTATATTGCTCGAGTCAACGATGTATTGAAATTGCTAGGGTTTTATTATTAGGGCCTTAGCGCCGACATTGAATTGCTACTTTTGAATATTGTATTATATTCTTCATGTACATGCCAATAATGAGTTATCCTCATTTGACAAACATCCAAATTACATGAAATTGACATTGTTTGGTCCACACTTGATATAGAGCAACATAATGCATGTTTAGTTCGTATTTACTAACAGTGTGGCACCCTTTTTTTTCAAATTATTTTATTGGTGATATAGAACAAGACAGAACAAACATGTGCCAACAAATACCATCAAACAATGACAAGGGAAACAAAACAGGTCATAGTGGTATAAAGAACAGACAGTAACACAAAAGAATTAAGTTGAATTAAAGAGTTATCGGGATTGGGTGGGGAAGGAAGAGAAGGAAAAGGGAGAAGAAAAAATAAATAAAATAAAAAATAACAATTGGTTAAATAAATAAGCCTTTTTGTGCTTTTAGCCATGAAACAGGAAGTATTCACAATACATAGTATCCATCGCACCGCATTCTGCACACTGTTCGATTATTGCGCAAATCCACGGCCATGTCGACTGTCGTACTGGCGAGACGCTGGTCGACATGGCCGTGCATTTGGCAGGGGTGCGAGGGTCCGTTCACCGCTGCTTGCAGCTTTAATTGTCTTTGCTTTTGGTAAAGTAAAGTTACCTCTTGTGGCATGTCTAGTTGCATATTCATGTATATCTGAACTGAAAGGTAAATTATTATACACAATAGATGGTTTCTTTGTTGCAAGAATATTCCTAAAAAAAAAAAACACATAATGAATAGAGTAATCTATTTCTTACAGGTAACCAACCTAAACATTTGTGCATTGTAACATTTGTTCTATATCCACACCTAAGCGCTATACACATGGCTCTATTTTGCACCATTTGCAATTTAGTTATTTTTTCTTGAGTTGCATTAGACCATACTACTGAACCATAGTCAAGATTAGACAATATTAAAGCTTTAGCTACTACTTTGGTTGAGCTTTGTGACAAATATGGTGCACATCTTTGTACAACAGAAACACCACTTCCCATCTTAACAACCATGTTATTTATGTTTTGTTAATGATAATTTGCTATCTAAAATTACTCCTAGCAGTTTGGTGTCATGGACCTGTTCAACAGACACATCATTTATACAAAGCTTCAACTCAGGTTGATTATGAAAAGTATAATGTGAACCGAACATCATGCTTTTCATATTTGAAACATTAAGAGCGAGCTTATTCCTCTTTACCCATTCAACCACTGATTGCAGCTCTTGTGATAGGGTGGTGTTTAACTCATGAAATGTATGTGAAGACACATAAATAGTTGAATCATCTGCATACATCGATATACTGACCTTGTTTAAAACAAGTGATGAATCATTTGTGAAAATAGTGTATAACAGTGGCCCAAGACAACTCCCCTGGGGAACTCCACAGCTCCCCGCTCCAACATCCGAGTAGCTACCATTAAAAAAAGACTAGTTGTTGTCAAATAACTTCATCCATAACATTGCTGACTGAGAGAAACCATAACATTCAAGTTTTTTTCAATAGTAAATTATGATCAAGGATATCAAATGCTGCTGTAAAATCAAGCATAATAGCACCTACTAGTTTCTTTTGCTCAATATCGCTCAACCAGTCATCAGTCATATGAGTTAGAGCGGTAGCTGTTGAGTGTCCCTTTCTATATGTATGTTGACAATCAGTGGTTAAATCATTCAAAGAAAATATTCTATAATCTGCTCACATACTATATTCTCCATACTTTTACTCAACACAGGCAATAAACTTATAGGACAACTATGTGACCCCGAGAAAAGGTAATCTTACATTTTTAGGCAGTGGAATTATTTTAGCAATTTTCCATTCTTGAGGACATAGACATTCACTTAGACTTTGGTTTATAATATGACAGATAACGGGGGCAATTAAGTCTGCAACCAATTTAAGTAGTTTACCGTCAAAGCCGTCCACACCTGGCGGTTTACCTTTACAACATATTTTCTACATTGTTAATATTTACTCTTGCAAATTTGAAGTTACAATTTTTGCGTCTCATGATTTTCTCTATTAATAAATAAGATTTCATTCTTTATTTTTTTCATATTATTTCTAAAATCATGTATTTTATATATGAAATAATTATTAAGGTGGTTTGCAATCTCCACTGGTTTGGTGAGGAAATTACCATGAATATCCAAAAAAGATGGAGTTTGTTTGGTGCTCTTTCCCATTAAGCTGTTCAGCGTATTCCATAATATTTTACTATCATTTAATATTCTTAGTTTATGGTAGATTTGCCAGTCTGATTGATAACCAGATCTTATTGCTGTTAATTTTGCTAAATTGCATTCCACCATATATTCATTTAACTCCTTATCTAACCATGGTGTACTGATGCTTCTGACCGTAAACTTCTTCACTGGAGCACGCTTTTCAACTATAGGCATAAAAATATCAACATTTTTCAGTGCATCATCAGGATTTGTTTTCAGTAATTCATCTGAATAACATACCTCTTTTACATAATTTCTAAATCTCTCCTGATCAAACCATTTCTATGATCTCTTTTGTATTACTTTAGGTCCAGGCTTCGGCACTTTTGCTCTTCTAACAACTGCAATTAAATGATTACTACAGCCAGTCAGCATAGATAATGCCTTTGAGCATAGCTCAACTGCATTAGTGAAAATATGATCAATACACATGGAAGTAATTGTGCGTAGTAAATATTCTAGTTGGTTTGTTAGTGACAAACCACACAAATCTGTAACATTCTGAAGTCTTTTTTTCATTGAACAACCTAATGCATTCCAATATATATTCAGATCTCCCATAAAATAGATTTCATAACTGCCATCACACTTATGTTCTAGCATTTCACATATTTTATCTAGATATTCACTGTTCGCTCTTGGTGGTCTATAACAACAGCCAATCAGCATGGGCTTCAAATGTGGCAGTTGTATTTGCAGCCATAGTGCCTCCACCTCTGTTTGCATTAAATCATTTCTAACGTTAATTATGTGATCCTGAATAAAAAATGCAACTCCTCCACCAAATGCATTTCTATCCCTCCTTACGAGGCAGAATCCCTGTATATTCAAAGATGCATCCTCAAATGTTGAGTCCAGATGTGTTTCAGACACCGCTCAAATGTGCAATTGATTAAGCATTAATATTTCAGAGATTTCAATTAACCTTTAAACACTGTTCATTGCTACCCCCCTTAATTTACTGTTCGCGGTCAAATTTGACCGGACAGTTTTAACTGCGTTTATTTTAACATAAATACCAATACAAATGACGAAAAGTATTTTTAATAGAACATTTATTGTAAAAAGAACCTTATTAGAACATTAACATCTACAACATGTGTGTGTGTGTGTGTGTGTGTGTGTGTGTGTGTGTGTGTGGATGTGGGTGTTTCTGTGTGTGCGTCCATGCATGTGTGTGCGAACATTGGTGGTTCACACGCATGAAGGACATGTGAAGAGGAGTAGTAGAAGGTGTACATGAAAGAGATGGGTTCCTATAATTTACACAAGATTGATTTGTTCGGCAGGTGTGGTTCACATTGGTGGAGAAGTACATTAGTTAAAGAAAACACTGGGATCCCATAATTTACTCTAAGTTCTCATAGGAAAAGTATGATTCATGTGTAGAATGGGCACACAAGCACAGGAAAGTTTTAGGAGTGTATATGGAGATGTCCTACATCTCCTGGATGAAAATGATACTCTTTCCCATTCATTTCCTATGGCGGTCATTTTTGACCGTAAACAAAAAAAGTGTGACCAAGTTGAATAAATCACTCAAAATTCAAAGAAAGTAGTCACAATAAATGTTATGTGTTCAAATGCCTTTTGTGAAGGATATAAGGTCTTGAGGCAATCTGAGTGTGTCTGTGTGTGTTTTATAATTATGTGTATGTATAAGTGTTGTGCTAGGGAGAGCTCTGATGCCGTCTGGATATTAGGTAAATAAATGAGGCACAACGTTTTGAATGTTTTTTTGGAAAATATTAACAATCTGTTTTGTGAAGGTTGCAGCTGGTGTTGATTGGAGGCCAACCCTGTCAAGAGAAACACATTTGCTCAGTTTGCTAGTTTGGTTACCTATACATGTGCAGTATGGTGTAATCTTTGCCTGATTAATTGAATGCAGGTTAACAGTTGCTTGTACAATAGTAAAGTGTGTGTTCAAGTAACTCACCTCTGTTGTGTCTCCTCTCAAGAGTGTTCAGGCTAAAAGAGTCCCCAGCGTATCAAGCCCCACTTTAAAGGTTCCAGGAGACACCATGTTTCAAGTAGCGAAGGGGTGTTTGAGTACTTTAATTAACTGTAATTGAATGAATTGTTCAAACTAACGATGTTTGATTGTATTAGGTAACATAATGCAAGTAAATTGAGATAACAGTAGATAAGTAGGAATGTATTTGATGTGGTTGTTGTATTTTGTATAATTGTTTAGATTGAGTACATTTCAGATTTATCTTGTACTGTGGTAGGGTCAAGATAAGGTCAGTGACAGGCTATAAAAGGCTGCCAGTTTCCATCTAGTGCTGCTGCTGTCCGGACCACATGCTGCCTGTGGTGCTCGGTTTGTTGCGATCCATTTTTGTGTTAATTGTCGGGGAAATAAACACCTGTTGATATGCACCGTACCTCTGCCTCAAGTCTCCTGCTGTAATTATCCAACTGCTATGCGGCCATTCTAACAGTATCTAACATAATAAACATGCACTTGCATTGTCACCTAACACCATATCTGCCAACTAGAGTTAGCCGACCTCCACTTTTGAATTTCGTCTTATCCTTCAATCCATGAAAAACTCAAAATAAATAAAATTAAATTATAAATTGTACATTTAGATTAGTTCTTTTATTCAAGACAATATAGCCTACTCATTCGATTTAACAGAAAAGAGATTCAACATTGATTTTCTGGGGGTATCCATAACTTTTGTCCTTAATTAAATGCAGTTCTTAACTTTAACTGTTTAAACTAGAATACGCATATTCAGCATCATATTGCTTTATCCAGATTCAACATTGTTTTGTGTGGTCTGCACCTTTTCATTTTCTACCTCGGACTTCTCAGGATTTAATCATTTTATTAAAGTAAGTATCTGCCTCTTCCGTGTCCTTGAAGTATTTTGTCTCGCTCTTAAAGGTGATGATAAGAGTGGCTGGATGAATGATCCCCTGTTTTATCCCAGCGTCACGTAGTTTGGCTCTGACATCCTGGAACTGCGATCTTTTCTTTGCCATCTCAGCAGTTAGATCTGGAAAGATCCTCACCTTCATTCCTTTAAAGTTAATCACTCCCTCTTCTTTGGCGATTTTAATAATAGCTTCTTTGATTGCATATCTTTGCATTCCTACCATCATCGCCCTGGCTCCCTCTCTTGTCAGTGGCCCGACTCGGTGGACAATTTCCACTTATCGCTCAGCTAGGAGTTTTTTCCATTTGAAAAACTTAAAAAAAGTTTGCCATGAAATCAGTGGGATTGCCTTTTTCAACATCCCGATCCAGTCCAAACACCCACAGATTAAACTTTCGGCTGTGTGTTTCCAGTCGTTCAGCTCTTTCTCTCAGCTCTTTATTCTCTTTTAAGAGAAATTCATTTGATTTCTACAGTGATGGAATCCAATCCTCAATGCCTGAGAGAGATCGCTCAACTTCCACAAGTTTCACGTTGCATTCTGTCAAGCTTAGTTTGAGGCTGCACAGCACGCTCAGCCATCACCGGAAAAGTGCATCTAATTGGCTTCACTGGTCTCCACAACTGGCTAGCTGGAGACCCCCGTTAATCACCGGGCTAAAAAACGGTAGCTAAATTACCTCCGGTGGGAAATACGGCGGCAGGGTTTTGTTGTTCCTGTTGTTCTTTTTATTCTGCCTTTTCCTGCCTCGTTTGCCTGTTCGTTCGTGACTTTTTCGACGTTTTCTTGCTGTTATTGCCAGAGCCAGAGCCCTGTCCGTGTCTGCTGTGTCCGCACCAGTCTCAGAGAAACCCACCATCGCTGAGCTCAGGATGAAAACGGTTAAAACTCACCGTGATAAAATCACATGTAATAACAATAATAAAGATCTTCTTTCTGACATCACATCTCCCTAAACACACGGCCTGCCTGTGTGGAGACCTGCCGCGGAGGATGCTCTCTCCTCAGCATCACAAACACAGTCAACTTTGCTCCACTGAACAGCTTCTGGCTCTTTCAAAATAAGTGCAACAATGTGGTTCCAGGAGTCAAAATCCCATTCATATTCTCAGTAAGTGTTCCCGTTGACCATGCAACTTTTTGTTTTTCTGGGTCTTTTTTGTAGTTATTTTTCTACACTTTTCTACGTTTTTGTAGATTTTATTCAAATTTTGTCACATTCTTTCAAATTTTTTCGTCACTTTTTTGGCATTTTTTTATTATGTTTTTGTCATTTTTTTTACAAGTTTTTGTCGCTTTTTCCAATGTATTTTTTTTATTTTTTTGTCACTTTTTTTTAAACAAGTGTTTTGTCACCTTTGGCGATCTTTTTTGGTCATTTTTTCAGCATTTAAAAAAAAAATTTTTGTTGATTTTTTTTCCTGCATTTTTGTAGCTTTTCCAACATTTGTCACTTTTTTCAACGTTCTTTTTGTCTGATATAGAAAGTGTTGTCCTCCTGCCCACTATGCAACTTTTTCTGACATTTTTGTCACTTTTGTCACTTTTTTTCCATGTTTTTTTTTCCCCTTTTCCCGATGTTTTGGTCACTTTTCTTCTGCGCTTTTTGACGTTAGAAAGGGGAGAGAGAGAGGTGAGAAAGGGAAGTGGGGGGGAAGACATGCAGGACATCGTCACAGGTCGGATTCGAACCCTGGACCTCTGCATCGAGGCATAAACCTCCAAGTATATGTGCGCCTGCTATACCCACTGACCCAACCCGGCCACATTTGTGTCACACGTCAACGTACTTCTATCATTTTTTTTTTCAAATGCTATAAAATTGAATAAAACACCCAAATTCAAAGAAAGTAGTGAACTGGTCATTTATTTTACTTGTGGAGAGTATTGTATGTAACCATCCACGTTATTTTTTTGGACATTTTGGTTAATAGAAATAGGAAAGTGGCTTACATTTAAAAGGAAAAGGTACAACTGTTGTGGTAGAAAGAACAAAAGTGATATCAAAAGAATTGATTTAGGAATAACACCATTAACATTCTTTGTCTCAACAAACAATTTATTTCTGCAATTATCAATAGATATCTATTTAAACCTCTGTTAAACCCACAGACATTTATTATAACTTCCAGAAGAAATCAGTTTGTAAAGACACCAAATATGTCAAGATGAAGTTTGATTTAATTTACAAAGAATTGCTGCACATTTAACCATATGATAATTAATGGAATAAAGTGTAAATCAGTCACCACAGGAAACAGATTCTGTAGAAAATAAGATGTAAAAATATATGAATATGTACATTTGTTCCCTTGATTGAAAATAAATCAATACATGACACGAGATCAGTGATTAGTTTACTCTAACAGGAAAGATGATCAGAGGGGCAGAGTTTTCACCAACGCCATTTTTCCAGGGACAGAAGAATGGGAAGAGTTTCTCAGTGAAGGGGCAGCCAGGAAAGGAGTAGATGAGAGCTGCAGCATCGTCGTCATAAAAGGAGACCAGACCCTCCTCATAATCCACAAACAGCCCCACCTTCTGAGGCCGAGACTTCAGAGAGAGAGAGATACGAGTGTCATCAAGAGCTTTGTACTCATTTCCATTTCTCAACCATATAGTCCAGTAACCATTCTGAGGAGTCAGTTTGAACCTTCCCTTCCTCTTGATCGACTCTGTGGCCACTCCTAAACTCCAATCAGTCTTTCCTTTAACTTGAACCTCAAAGTAAAATCTGTCTGAAGAGAAACTCTGCTTTCCTAAAACACAAATACAATCAGAAAATCTCTCTGGGTTGTCTCGGAGATTCTTCCTCACATCACCATGATTCACTTGTTTCCCATCATCAGACAGGATGAGTTCAGGATGTGCTGTATCAGGATCAAGAGTCACATCCACTGCATACTGCTGGACCCTCTTCAGCTCAAACTCAGGGAGCAGCTTCTTCATCTGTTTAACAAGTGTCCCCTGAGCAGCCATAACTACATGCAGTGTGAGAGAAAAAAAATACGTGTAATTAAAAAGAAAATTTGTTTAAAAATAAATGTGTGTGTATGTGTGTGTGTGTGCACGCGCGTGCACGCATGCATGCGTGTGTGCACGCATGCATGCGTGCGTGTGATGGAATAGTGGCACTAGAATGGGACAGAGGCCACTAAATTTGGACTTTCATGGTCAAAATGTTTGAGAGTAATAAATAATGTGTAGATTATCCTTCGGACACTTGGATAGGCGCACTGAGCAATCCATTGGTTTAAAGTTGTTATTCCATTTTTACCAGGGGTTAAGTGGGACCTGGCAAGTGGGGGAACCCTAACATCCTCGTAACAGCTAGTTTACCTATACGTCATGTATAACTGGTGACAGCTCAAGTAAGAAGGACATATTATTTTTACATCTTTAGGGACTGGGTTCTTTTGTATTTTTTCAGAGGAACAAACCTACCTCTTCTAAATATGGGGGGGGGGCATATCCCCTGCAAATCTACACCTTTGCCTGTTACTCTTGTTGTTTCCTTCTTCCAAAACAGCCAGGAGTTGAGTTTTTATTCAAACTAAATAATGACTGCTGTGATAACTGCATGCCAAATTAATCAGAGCACACAAGGCCAAATTGCCTCTTAAGTTACAACATTGCAAAGGCCAAAATATTAAACGCACTCAGTCCACATAAAACACACCCCAGCTACATAATTCATGGAGATCACAGAGAACAATAAGGGCAGAACAGCATCACCGATCTGTTTTAACCGAATATTCTCTTTCTACCTCAGCTAAAAACAACAGACCTGCAGCATGTTACCGTGTCAATAACGAGCCTATTTGTAACCAGTAGGCTACCGGCAACATGATCTTCCCCTGTTTAAGTCACAGATAGTAAGCGACTGTCCTGCTTTTATTACAGTGTGAACTCACCACAGACACTTGACTTGTTCAGCGGTGCGCTGGAATGGATATCTGGCGTTATTTTAAATGAACGGGAAACACCGATGTATGAAACTGGCAATAAGCCAAGGTGCTGGAACGTTGTTCCGGATCGTTCCTACCCATTTTAACCCCTGGTTTGTACACATTTTATTTTATACACATTTATATGTATACAAACATAACTGTTAAAGAAAAATTCAGGAGTAGCACAACTCCTTTCCCATTCGTGAAGGAGTTTCGGGGAGACTTTGATTACTTACACAGAAGCATTTAATGAATTCTCAACTGAGGAGAATTTAGGATTACACAGTACAGTGTAGGTGCCATCCCAACATTCTCAAGTTCCTGTCTTCCTGAAGGTGTATTTAAAGTCATGCTGGAGGCATTAGGTTTAGCTGAACCTTATAAAGACCTGAAAGATATTACGGGCGCCTAAAACAGACAGGCAGAATGTGTTATGTGTTGACCTCCTCCGTGATCTTGGCAGTCTTATCATCCAGCTGTTATTGTTCAACACGATCTCACGGCAGTTCGTGAAATTGTCACATTATTTTTAATCTATTGATTTGTGTACACGGACATGATTATCTCATTTGTCGTGGTGGTCAGCACGTAATGGGAAGCATCTATACGGAGGTTGGGTTTAGGAAAAGAAGAACAGGGAAATGAAACGCCACAAGCGGGCCACGATCCCCGGTCTCCAGGGTGAAAGTCCTGTGTTGTTTAACCCATCCATCCACCCCCCTAACCAACCTCCTTACGCGGATTTTCAGCATTTCATACTACTCGCTGCCGTAGTCGTGCTGTGATCACGTACTGTGATCACATAGTCAATGCTTCCTATTGAAATACATTAGTTTAAATAACGTGCTGACCACCATGAAATAAACGAGAGAATCGTGTCTGTGTACACAAATCAATTGATTAAATAACGTGACCATTTCACGAACTGCCGTGACACTGGGTTGTACTGTTAGAGACACAGAGTTGAAGTACTTGTCCACCTGGTAAGGTTATGAGGTTACATTGGCCACTGACCTGAATGAGACCTGGGTACCACTAACTCAACTTACAGAGCATGAGCTTGAAATTCCACTACAGTAATGTTACAACAAATAGAGACTACACTGAAACAAATGTTAATGTTTTTGTATCTATAAAATAGTTTTTCATCTTTTTAAAATCTTAAATGATGCATCGTTCATGGCGTCGTTTACAGCTGGAGAATGTGTTGCTGCCGACTGTTTCTCATGTCCACCCACTCTTTCTTCCTGAAAATACAAATTAAAAAGGGTGACTGACCTTCTGGTCCTGAGCTGGTGTCTGGCAGACTCTGGACCAGATCATTCCTTTTAATCTTCTCTAAAATCGTCTTGGTCACCTTCAGAGCTCCTTGAAGTTGATAGGTTTTCACCATCTCATCCACCGTGTCCCGCCTTCCTGCGTTCTCCAACTTGGACACTTGGATGCTTTTGTAGCCTTCCAGAAGCTCTGGCTGCTGCAGACACCATTTGAATAGCTCAAATTCCTCTTTATTTAAATCCTTCAAAGTGTTGAAAAGGCCCATTTTCGTCATCGTGGCTTCCTGCTAAAATCAGAAAGTTTTGTCAAACTGAAAGAAAACTGAAACACAAATGTATCAGAGCAGCAGTTCTCATTGGCCAACACAGGAGCTGTGTTGATGTGATTTATGTGTAGTTTAGTCAGTTAGAGCTCCTGCTGCTGCTCTGTGGGCTGGACCTAATGTCATTTTGAAGTGGCTCGTTGACACTTCGGTAAAGTTAGAAAGATATTCACAGATTCAAACTTCCGGGATCAATTACTCTATAGCGAAATGTTATTAAACCACAAACAACAAATCTTTCCTACCGTAGTAAGGCTAACAACAAGCTACAAATTAATTTTCATCAAAATCCAACCTGGAGAAATAACATTGGTCTCTACGAGCAGCCGGCGGTGAGACGGCAGTAAGACGAGTGCTTAGGAACCGTCTACAACACTGTAAAGAGATACAACAAAAATATTTATTAATTTAATGATTAAATAAGGTAGTGTGTCCAAACTTCCCTCAATTATAACTTTTCTCCTACTAGTTGTACTACAGCACTTACCTTTCAAAAATAATCACGTCCAGTTTTTAAAAACCAAGATGGTAACGCCCAAATCACCAAACTCCTGACTGTATTTTTACAGTCTATGTGAGCAAGTGACCAGGTGTGAAACGGGTAGAAATGGAAACTAAATGTTAAAGCAGCATGCTAATTAATGAAAACCACACATGAAGAGCTGAAGTCTGTCATATGTTCTGTTAGCTTTTGTTCAACCAGCTTTTAGTTCTTGAAATAAAGGCTGTCTTGTTGTTTTGGCCTTGCTAGCAGCATGACACCAAACACTACTATAATGTACAAGAAAGATAACATCATCATGAAACTACAACTTTAAGCTTAACACATCTGATTGGAATGAGTGTAGCACTCTCCCGTAAGTTTGCCCCCCACAGGTATCTATCTTCTATTGTCTATATTGTGAAGTCTTACTTCATTAATGACAGAGTCATTAGCTGGAGAGGCCTGAGGGCACAATGGCAGGAGCATCTGATCTTGACTGTTTCAAACCTCTGTTTGCCAGCTGTCATTTTAACAAATTCTTGACTGAAGTTATTTATGTGGCAGTCCTGCAAACTGTCCCAGCCTGTCACACCTCAGCTCCACCCAACCCACCTCCAGTAACTGACAGAGACAAACTGCAGGTTTCAACTTGTCCCTTCAGAAACCTCTGGATGTGTTTTTATTCAGTCTATAGTTCAGGATTAATATTATTGATATTTATAATCATAATATTAGTTAAGTATCTTTTATCTTGTTGTTGAGGACTTGTGTCCACAAATCAAAACCAAGACAGACCTACAACTCTCTGGGTTCTCACCAAATCAAAACCAGGGAATACAACACAGGCCCCGCCTTCTAAAGGCTCTGAGTAGTTTTGTAGAGTCAGAATAAACAGCTGATCAAGTTTCAGAGAATAAAGTATTCAGGCTGATGGAGGTTCTGACACTCCCTCATATCTCAGCAGTGAAGTCAGCGGAGATTAAAATCTAACTTGTTTCCTGGGGCCTGTTTCACAGAAGCATAATATATAAATCCAGGATAACTGATACAACGAGGCTTGACCTAGTCTAATCTGTGCATCCTGGCTTGCTGCGTTTCACGAAAGCCAAGTCAGGCTGAGGAGGAGAGACTAGGTTGAGCCAGGCTAAGGTAATTCAGATAGAGGCGCGTCCACGGCTTTCCTCAAAAGACCGCGAAGTCGATCACAGATTTACTGATGCCAAAATGGAGAATACGCATTGTACATACTTTAGGCTACTAATCCTTTGCACAAATTAAGAGTTGTACTCTTTGCCTTAAAAGTGAGCAGAAGATAATGTTACTCAGGAAATTTACCATGAAGATCAATTTTCTACAACGCTAGCGTATGATGCGTAAATATCTCTTTCACTCTGTTCCTCCCTCTCTCTCATGGGCTAAAATATAAATTTCCTAAGTCATATTAACTTCCACTGCTCGCTTTTAATGCAAAGTGTACAACTGTTTTTGCAAATAACAGTGACTCATTGAATGGTTTCAGTTAAGAGCAGTAGTTCATAAATGTATATTTTTAGACTATCATTCAGTCGGTCCGCTATTATCTGCCACACTTTTTCTCGCGTTTTTTTTATTTTTTGTAGAGGACGAGTTTCCTTCTCTACATATTATATTCCTTGCTCCGTTGTGGACATAGAAAATAAAGACACTGAAGAAATTGGACTCTAAAATCTAGAAACTATAAAGATAATTAAGTGATAAATTCCATGCACACTGTAAACATGAATGGAACAGAGTATATTCATCAGTTATTTCCCCCCCCAGCAAAACATAAGGTCAAAAACCATTGGGGTGTCCTCTCCCCTGTTGTTACATGAAGTTACAGTAGCCTACATCACTAGATAGTTACTGGTCCAGTGAACTAAGACTATAATTTGGGAGGATTGTACAGTTAGGATATTTTCTTTAAATTATGCAATCCTCCCAAATTATAGTCCCAGTTTACTGGACAACACACATTGTGTGCTAAGAATGCCAAATACAATGCACATGGAAGCGGAACGAACATGATCCTTATTGTTAAAGAATTAAAAAAAAAAAAATAATCAACTAAAATAATTCAAGGGGCATTGGTCAACTATAGAAATGTACAGCATTGTATGTATTGCCCTAGTAACAGACTTCATTTAAAACCCATTTGAAATGTTATCAGCCTTTTCTAATTATCTCAACAACTGCCGTAATATATTCATCAAACTTCTAACAACAATATGAGCAGCAGTCTGCATACAGCAATATAACAGTAACAATGACTGTCATATGAATAATTATTAAAAAAAAAATATGGTCACAACTTTAAATAATAACAGTACTTAAATGAACAGCAATATGCACCTGTTGTATTTTAATCCAGGCTGATAACAATAGGGTAAAACCACTGCTGGGTGATCAGAAAAGGCTCCAGGATTGAATAAATCCTGGCTGTTAGCCTGGTCGGGAGCAGGCTAGCTGCACAGAATAAATCTCCATGGTGATTTATGTGCCTCCGCTTTCGTGAAACAGAGTCAAGGCTAAATTCATCCAAGATAACTGGGAAATCCCGACTTAATCCCTTATCTTGGTTTTGTGAAACAGGCCCCTGGTGCTGGTTAAATCTGACTCAACTGAACATAAAAAGGCTAAATTTGGCCAAAACGTCACACTTCATAGAATCATTACTGAGTTACTTCAGATCTACAGTTTACAATAGAGCTGAAAGAATGTATCACTGCTCTCATCTTAAAGTATATTATGTATCCCCAAGATATCACAAATGATAGCTGAGTTTCTTCATCAAAGGTGTGTAATGTTACCTGTCAGGCTGCTCCGCTGTTAAAGTCCCGTTCAGATGAGGTCAAAGAGACGTGGTACCTTCATCAGCAGACACTGACAGATGCTGCTGCTGTCTGTGTTCATCAGACTCATACTAACATCTTTATATCTAGAACTGTCATATGACATGTGAGCAGGACCCAGTCACACCTGTAGGGCTGCCAGTCAGCGCTCTGATTGGACAGTTTTCAGGTTAATTATGTAATGTGGGAGGAACAGTCTGAACTCATAACAACATGTACACACCTGGAGTTTAATTCCAAGGAAACTGAAGTAGGAATGTTGTCCGTCCAGCGTTGACTCGCCTCTTACTGCAGCTCTGTTGTTAGGTTTCGTTTCCTCGTACGTTTTTATTACTTTAGTTACAAACAGATTTTTCCCTGGCTTATTTTTATGAATTAAATTGCCTCATGTGACTTGATGACTACAAGTTTGAAAATAAAAATAATGTGGGAGTGTTACCTGGAAACACTCAGGAGATCCAGGTTGAACTAAGGAGCACCTGCAGAGTTGGAAAGATGGAAGAATCACAGCAAACACACACAGCAGAAGTCTCTCATCAATTATACATCACAGCTACAGTTCACTGACTGTGTGTGTGTGTGTGTGTGTGTGTGTGTGTGTGTGTGTGTGTGTTTGTGTGTGTGTGTGTGTGGGGCAGCGTGCCTTGTATTAACTGCTGGTCATAACTCCATTTAACCTGGTTCCATGTTCTTGTTGTTGTTCTCTAGTTGGAGTTTGATCAACCATCTGATACACAGCGAGTTCTCATTCTCAGCCTGTTCTCATAAAGAATTCGTTCATATAGCTCTGAAAAGTAAGCAAGTAAAGCAAATCTTAACTTAACTGTCGTTAACTTAAGTGCCTGCTTTTAATGTCTTAATCAGTTGCATGTTTTCATACGTACATAAGGAGCTTTACCCACAACCTTATCACAGCTGAATATTTCATCACTGTTAGAGCCTATATTTGGGTGATCATTTACATTTAAAAAGGTTGCAATTCTACTTCAAGTGAATTGTAGCACACCACAGTCAACTCTAATCAAATCAAAATATATTTATAATAATGTAATTTCCCACAAAATAGTGGCTAGCAAAAATGCTGCGTCACTAACTAAATAATAGCCAGAGTGGGGAATGTCAAGCCCTGAATGTAGGCCTATGTAATGAAATGCATACAAAAACACATTTTAAGTCTTGTATTACCATGACGCGTATAAATATATCCAAAACACATGCGATGATCATGGCATGCAGGTTAATTAACTCATGACATGTACAAACCTCGAGTTTGATTCCAAGGAAACTGATGTTGGACTGTTGTCTGTCCAGTGTTGCTCCGCCTCTTCACCGCTGCTGTGTTTTTTTAGGTTTTGTTAACCCCATATTTAGATATGATTTTAGTAAGACACTCAGGTGTGGAGCGGGGGTGTTAGGGTTTGTTCTGACCCAGAACGCAGAGATTACACACGCACAGACAGAAAGAGTGGTTTGTAAAGGTTTTAATGAACAAACAGTTATACTCAATTGAAGAGTGAGGATAATGTAGGAGTGAGGAGATTCCTGGCTGTCTGAGTTGCGGAAACGAGCTGAGAGAGGAGGATCCAGGGAGGCTGAGTATCGAGGCGGACAGGCTGAGTTGGGTTGGAGTGGCTTCCACAGGCGGAGAATAAGGCTGGTGGTGAGACTGGAGGTTGTAGGTACAGCATAGGCAGCAGCTGGTCGGAGCGGACACTGCACAACAAAACACAAGGTAAGTATCAACTATAGGAAGTCAGGACTAGAGCTGGAGAGCACAACAAAACTAACTTGGATACAAGAGCAAGATACACAGAGCCAAGTTACCACTTGACTGTTGATAACGAACTGGCGCCGACAGGGAGATCAGCCACATCTTAAGTATTGCTGGGTGATTGTAGTAGATGAGCTGCAGCAAACTCTGACTGTTGTTTGTGCGTATGCACCAAACAAGAGCTCAGAGTATTCGGCCTTCTTGGAGACCTTGAATGGAGTCCTGTATGGGGGCAGTGGGGGACTCCATAGTTCTGCTGGGGGACTTCAACGCGCACGTGGGAAATGATGGAGACACATGGAGAGGCGTGATTGGGAGGAACAGCCTCCCTGATCTAAACCAGAGTGGTTGTTTGTTGTTAGACTTCTGTGCTAGTCATGGATTGTCTATAACGAACACCATGTTTGAACATAGGGATGCTCATAAGTGTACTTGGTACCAGAGCACCCTAGGCCAAGGTCAATGATCGATTTTATAATCGTTTCATCTGATCTGAGGCCGTATGTTTTGGACACTTGGGTGAAGAGAGGGGCAGAGCTGTCAACTGATCACCATCTGGTGGTGAGTTGGGTCAGAGGGTGTGGGAAGACTCTGGACAGACCTGGTAAGCCCAAACGGGTAGTGCGGGTAAATTGGGAACGTCTGGAGGAGGCCCCTGTCCGACAGACTTTCAACTCACACCTCCGGCGGAGCTTTTCGTGCATCCCTGTGGAGGCTGGGGGCATTGAACCCAAGTGGACAATGTTCAAAGTTTCCATTGCTGAAGCTGCGTTGGGGAGCTGTGGTCTTAGGGTCTTAGGTGCCTCAAAGGGCGGTAACCCACGAACACCGTGGTGGACACCGGTGGTCAGGGAAGCCGTCCGAGTGAAGAAGGAGTCTTTCCGGGATATGTTATCCCAGAGGACTCCGGAGGCAGTTGCAAGGCACCGAAGGGCTGCAGCCTCTGCCGTGAAAGAGGCAAAGCAGCGGGTGTGGGAGGAGTTCGGAGAAGACATGGAGAAGGACTTTCGGTCGGCACCAAGGTGCTTCTGGAAAACCGTTCGCCACCTCAGGAGGGGGAAGCGGGGAACCATCCAAGCTGTGTACAGTAAGGATGGGACGCTGTTGACCTCAACTGAGGAGGTAATAGGGCAGTGGAAGGAGCACTTTGAGGAACTCCTAAATCCGACTAATACGCCCTCTATGGTAGAGGCAGAGCTGGAGGATGATGGGGGATTGTCGTCAATTTCCCTGGTGGAAGTTGCTGAGGTAGTTAAACAACTCCACAGTGGCAAAGCCCCAGGGATTGATGAGATCCGTCCAGAAATGCTTAAAGCTCTGGGTGTGGAGGGGTTGTCTTGGTTGACACGCCTCTTCAACATTGCGTGGGCCAGTGAAGTCGGGGACGGTGCCTAAGGAGTGGCAGACCGGGGTGGTGGTTCCCCTTTTCAAAAAGGGGGACCAGAGGGTGTGTGCCAATTACAGGGGTATCACACTTCTCAGCCTCCCCGGTAAAGTCTACTCCAAGGTGCTGGAAAGGAGGGTTCGGTCGATAGTCGAACCTCAGTGTGGAACCTCGTGGAACAACGGACCAGATCTTTACTCTCGCAAGGATCCTGGAGGGAGCCTGGGAGTATGCCCAACCGGTCTACATGTGCTTTGTGGATCTGGAGAAGGCGTATGACCGGGTCCCCCGGGAGATACTGTGGGAGGTGCTGCGGGAGTATGGGGTGAGGGGGTCCCTTCTCAGGGCCATCCAATCTCTGTACGACCAAAGCGAGAGCTGTGTCCGGGTTCTCGGCAGTAAGTCGGACTCGTTTCAGGTGAGAGTTGGCCTCCGCCAGGGCTGCGCTTTGTCACCAATCCTGTTTGTAGTATTTATGGACAGGATATCGAGGCGTAGTCAGGGTGGAGAGGGGTTGCAGTTTGGTGAGCTGGGGATCTCATCGCTGCTTTTTGCGGATGATGTGGTCCTGATGGCATCGTCGGCCTGTGACCTTCAGCACTCATTGGATCGGTTCGCAACCGAGTGTGAAGCGGCTGGGATAAGGATCAGCACCTCTAAATCTGAGGCCATGGTTCTCAGCAGGAAACCGATGGAGTGCCTTCTCCAGGTAGGGAATGTGTCTTTACCCCAAGTGAAGGAGTTCAAGTACCTTGGGGTATTGTTCGCGAGTGAGGGGACAATGGAGCGGAAGATTGGTCGGAGAATCGGCGCAGCGGGTGCGGTATTACACTCAATTTATCGCACCGTTGTGACGAAAAGCCAGAAGGCAAAGCTCTCGATCTACCGGTCAGTTTTCGTTCCTACCCTCACCTATGGTCATGAAGGCTGGGTCATGACCGAAAGAACGAGATCCAGGGTACAAGCGGCCGAAATGGGTTTCCTCAGGAGGGTGGCTGGCGTCTCCCTTAGAGATAGGGTGAGAAGCTCAGTCATCCGTGAGGAGCTCGGAGTAGAGCCGCTGCGAAAGGAGCCAGTTGAGGTGGTTCGGGCATCTGATAAGGATGCCCCCTGGGCGCCTCCCTAGGGAAGTGTTCCAGGCACGTCCAGCTGGGAGGAGGCCTCGGGGAAGACCCAGGACTAGGTGGAGGGATTATATCTCCAACCTGGCCTGGGAACGCCTCGGGATCCCCCAGTCGGAGCTGGTTAATGTGGCTCGGGAAAGGGAAGTTTGGTCCCCTGCTGGAGCTGCTACCCCCGCGACCCGTTACCGGATAAGCGGAAGAAGATGGATGGATGGACTTTCATGCAACTCGAATATTAAGCGGCGATAAAGCAATGTAACTGTTTTTATCGAACAAGGTCAGTTTTCCTGAGCTTTACACTGCAATATAAGCATCATAACTAATCATGTTGTGTTGTTTACTTATGAGGATCATAATACAACAACACAGAGGCTGCTGTCCAAACGTTACTTGCTTTCAACCTTGACAAAGGCAGCGTTTACCAGAGACACTTTCTGTTCTTACTTTTCAGAATAAGAGCCCTCGACATATGCTACACTGTTTACCAGAGGGAATTACATTTACTCAGAGTATTTAGCTAAAAAGAATCTCATTAAAATAGCTTGCAGTAGCTTAGGCTGTGGTCGGACAGCACAGGGGGAGACGGATCTGGAGTCTCCAGAGCTAACCCCCGTCACTCCACTCAGCAGCTGGGGAAACAAGACAGGAGACCTCAGGTGGTCTGGAGGAGCTCAAACTGCAGACTCTAGCTACTGTATATGTACTTGATCTGGCACCAGTATTAAAACCTTTTTACTAAACAACTGTCGCAAATTTGGAACACTGTTGGTAAGAATGGTTTTGAAGTGGCCCGGTTAGCTCAGTTGGTAAAGCAGGCACATATATATAGAGGTGTATGCCTTGACACAGAAGTCCGACCTGTGACTATTTCCTGCATGTCTTCCCCCTCTCTCTTCCCCTTTCATATGTAGCTGTCATATCCATTAAAGGCAGAAATGCCACAAAAAAATCTTTAAAGCTGTTAAAGTGGGCTACTGTATAGTGGGCCTGCAGACAAACAGCCAGAGTTATATTGTTACCAATTTCACAAGTAATTAAAAGAGTGGAACTTCCTTTGTGAGTAGAGCTGAAGTTTAGTGTTAATCCTGGTTGTTGAAAGTGTAAATCTGATCAGCTGTACTCACCAGTGTTTGGCAGAGACTCTGCTGTGTTGTTGAGAAAGACCTGATGAAGTCAGTTTGAGTTTTCTTTCAGAGAGAAACAGTCTTGTCTGACACTCTGACAAACTTAACTTTCATTTCCTTGAGTGACATTGAAGCCCTCCTCTGTCCAGTGTTTCTCCGCCTCTTACTGCAGCTCTGTGGTTTTGTTTTCTTCCTCTTATTTACACGGTTATTGTGAAATACCAGGGTGTTGTCTGGTTGATATTGAGCAATGGTCATTCTATAACTAACAATTTATTATGTGTGTTGAAACGTTAATGTGCCTCAGCTTTATTTTAACCAGAAGAGTTTAGTTTATAGTTTATTGGACACAAAGACAGAGACGTCACACACATCTGCAACGTTGCATCAAATCGTACAACAAATATAATATGTATCATCAACAACACAATCAGAATAGCAAGAAATAAAATATGTACTTACACAGTAACTATAGGTCTTTTCACACATTGAATATGTAACATTGGGGAGTTAAAGATATCATCAAAGATAAAGAGTGTTACTTCCTGTTTGTTCTCATGTAAGGTGTTTCATTTCATACATTCATCCACACAGTTTACATGAATGAAGATTGAAAATAAAGTTTTTTTAAACATCTGCCTCTGTAGCAGCAATATACTGCTGGACTACTGTAATGCACTCCTCATCGGGATCTCTGGCAAGAGCATCCAGAGACTACAATACATCCAGAGCAGCGCTGTCAGGATCCTGATGAGGGTGTGCAAGCATAATCACATCACCCCCATCCTGAAATCTCTTCACTGGCTCCCTGTCCCACTCACCCCACCCCGCATTCACAGACATGCCCCTCTTTACCTACAGGAACTCCTCACCCCCCAGACCTCCGGTCTGCAACCACAAACACCCTCCAAGCCCCCAGAACCAAGCTCTGCAGCATGGCCTTTTCATCTGCTGCTCCAAGGCTGTGGAACGCCCTCGCTGACCACCTGTATTATCACAGACTACAGATGTTTGTTTTTTCAAAGATTAGTTTTTGGGGCTTTTCCCTTTATTTGATAGTGACAGTGGAGAGAGATGGGAAATGACACGCAGCAAAGGGCAACAGGTCGGACTCGAACTCTGGGCCGCTGCAAAGGACTCAGCCTACGCACGCTCTTACTGGGTGAGCTAGAGGTCGCCCCAGACTACAGATGTTTTTAAACGAAAGATTAAAAACATATCTTTTAAAAAAAGCTTTTGACTAAATGTATTTTATAGGTTTTCCTTTTTACTATTTATTGACCTTGATCTTTTTTATTTTTTTTTTATTTTTGACTTATTTTTTTAATTGCATAATTATGCTCTCTAGCACTTTGAGATTGCTGTAATGTAAAGTGCAATGCAAACAAAATGTATTATTATATAGTATTTTATTTAGTAATAGAAGTACTATAATGTAATGTGTAAAATAAGAATGTTTTACATATGTTACTACTTCTAACCTGTTTCTGTTATTTAGTCTACCCTCATTGATATTAGTTTGATTTACTGTAGTATGTTGTATTAGACATCATTAGTTTCAGCAGGTGTAACTAATAAACTGGCAACTGAGTGTATTTCTCAAAAGAGAACCTTAAAATGTGAGTTAATTCTACTTCTACCAGTTCACCAGATTTCTTTGCTCCACTGATTTTTCTGAAATAAACATCTGTGTTAAAACAAGACGAGAATCAAGAACATAAGACTTCCAGAAAGTTCTTGAAACCAGTAGATGTTCTCTTTATAAACTGGTGAAGCTGGAGGATATGGTGTCTCCTCCTGAAGGAAAACATATGTGAGGTTGTTGGTTGTGTCCTCGTCCATCATGAGTGATTATTCTGTACATGACCGACAGTGTGTTCACTCTCATGTATCAGGAGTGTTTGGTGGTCAGTGTGGCAGCAGTACAGTAACTTTGTCTCATCATTCCTTTGTGTTGTGATCCATCTAGTGGTTGTTCTGTGTCACAACACCAGTTAGTGCTCTACATGGAGGCCTGTTGTTGCTGCTGCAGTGTAGCAGGGAGTCATGGAGACAGAAAATCATGATTCATCAACAAAATAAAAATAACAGGTCAGAGAAAGAACGACAATAAAAAGATAAAATGACTGCATCACATAAAAGCAAGTCTATAAAAGTGTGTTTTAAGTCTCCTCGGGCAGTTGACCAAGAAGGCACGATCATATAATCGGTGGCCAGGCCCTGACGAGCCTTAAAAGTGATCAGTAAAATCTTTTTTGGAATACTTTATTTTCATTTTCCAGTTTGCAAGAACAAGACAAACACAAACAAACAACCCCCCATCCCCCCTCCCCAAAAGGATGCTCCAATATTTTAAAGTAGGTATACAATATTTCGAGGTCAGTCACATTCCAACATCACATTATCCACATAATCTAGATAGTGCTGCCAAATTTTAATAAAGGTGTTATATCCCTTTCTAAGGTTATATGTTATTTTTTCTAAAGGCGCACAGTTATTCATTTCTAAATACCATTTAGTTATGGATAGAGGGGAATCAGACTTCCATGTGACGGCAATACACTTTCTGGCCACTGCCAGGGCTATTTCCAAAATTTTTATTTGAAATTTGTTAAGTGGTTTATCAATTTTCATAAAGTTCCCCAGCAAGAAAAATTCTCGGTCAACAGGTAATGAAATCTGATTAATCTTAGTCACAACGTCACAAAAGTCAATCCAGAAATCTCTCACCTTCACACATAACCAAGTACAGTGTAGGAAAGAGCCCACATCTGCAGCACATAAACATGTATAAGATAGATCAGGCTTAGACTTGTGAATTTTCTCTGGGGTCAAATACAGCTGATGAAGGAAATTATAGTGGACAAGCCTGTACCGTGCATTAATTGTGGCAGATAAACTGTCTTGACACAACTCTGACCAACGTTGGTCTTCAATCGTGATATTTAAGTCTGATTCCCACCTTTCCTTAGACCTATACAGAGCCGGTTTAGGACATTCAGACATTAACAAAGAATATACTTTAGAAATAAACTTATATGGTCCACTATCATGTATACATTTTTCCATTTCAGTGAGTTTGGGTAAAGCCATAGTATTGTTCAAAGTGCTTCTCAGAAATGACCGCAGTTTAAGGTAACAAAAGAAAGTATTGTTAGAAAAATTGTGTCTCCCTCTTAATTGCTCAAAAGTCATGAAAAATCTGTTCTCATAACAGTCCTCCAATTTATGATGCCCTGCTTCCAGGATCTTATTGTTTACAGTCAGAGGGATAAGTTCGTTTTGCTTTAAAGGTGATTTTGGTGACAGTCCTATCTCCTTGCCAATGGATGTACATCATACCAAAGTTTAATGAGATTTTGGGTTATCAGTCTTTTTGGACAAAATTCGGCAGTTGTATTTGTCAACAAAATCACTGAAGAAATTGTCTTTCAAAGAAGAAAATGCAATATGAACCCAGGATGGAGTTGTGTCATTCTCAAACAGAGACAAAAGAAATCGCATTTGGGCTGCAAAGTAATATTTTTTTTAAATTGGGTAGTTGAAGTCCCCCTGACTTATAGTCCCACGTCAATTTCTCCAAAGATATTCTTCGTACCTTGTTATTCCAAATGAACTGTCTTACATGTTTATTAAGAGTTTTAAAAAAGGTTTGGGGTAATGGAATAGGCAGTGATTGAAAGAGGTACTGCAACCTCGGCAAAATGTTAAGGTTTTAGGCGGGCCAAAATTTATTGTGTTCTAAATCTGCAAGGGGCCGGATTTGGCCCGCGGGCCTTGAGTTTGACACATGTGGTCTACAGTGACATGGGAACCAGGATTGTACAAGACAGGTAAAATTCCGACCCATTTATCCCATACATCTCTGATTGCAGCTAGTTTGTCTCTTTCACGTCAACCAGCTCTGGTGTTGTGGAACAGCCGAGATATCACATGAAATGACTCCAGAGACATTGTTGCTCGAAAGATCCGGATCGTCGATAGCATTGTCTTTGGTCGCTGAAAGATCCTCTGACTCTGAAACCTCTTCCTCTACATCACTATTACCATCAAAAATCTGTGCTAAAACTTCTTCAGTTGCAAATCTTCTGGAGCTCATTTTGTAGTGTGCGTGTCAAAGAGATGACATTACAACAGTGAAGAGGACAAGCGTGAGAAAGCTCCTCCTACTTTACATACTCACCTGGTTCTAAATGGGTGTTGAAAGCCAGTCAAATTGTAAATGAATGCAATCAAAATAAAGGGCATCAAAGAGAGATATTCATTTTGGGTCTTGACAACTACCTACCCACATCAAAGTCTCTGGGTCAAAATGACCCGCAACATCATCTTTGTATACAAACTCTGAACAGACATTCCATTACACATCAGTGTGTTCTGATTTAACAGACAAGTTCATGACCCTAAATAAGGAAATGTCATAAAATTTCATGAAGAAAAAGATAGGTTAACCAGTATTTTGGTCAACACAAAAACAGAAATGGGTCAAATTGACCCTTAACATAATACAAGGGTTAAATTTTTTATGTTCCTGCAAAGTGAGGTGAGGCGATATCTACTTGCAACTTTTTAAGATATGTCAAGACCCTTTTTCTTTTAATCGCCCCATTTAATCCATTAACATTAAAATTGACAAATTTCAATACGCTGTCCATAAAGATTCCGTTTTGTTCACAAACTTCCCCTGACCTCTCGTAATATTACAGTAAACAAAGTACTTGAAAGATAGTGTGTAACATATAAGTGGAGCACCCAACCAAAAAGGAAAACAAAAAGGAAAAATACCCCGAAAACAGCATATGGAACCCCACAGTGCCAGCCCCAAAACATGTGGCCCACCTCCCTTCATCTGGAAAGGTCTTGAATTCGTGAATAACAAATCTAACTCAAATCTAAGGTCTCCTGCCCCCCGGGGGCTCTCCGACATATAATATAGGATATTATATGAAACACTCTAAAGTAATAATGACTGCTACTACAATTTCTTTTTTTAAAAAATGAAGAGAACTGGTCAAGCGGGTGAACAATATCGTAAAGCAGTGGTAGCTTACATTTTGCGCGATGACTACAAAAATATGTCAATAACTTGTTTACACCTCTCTTCAGTTTCTCCATGCGTGATCTCTCACAAACGTTTTAAATACTTTCCTTTTCCCATCTGGGAGTGTTATCCTCAAAGTAGCAGGATAGATTAAAGCAAACTGGACATCCCTGGATCTCAGCTCTTTCTTCACCCGGTCGTATTCCTTTCGGCGCTTCACCAGGTTGGCACTCATGTCAGGAAAAAACATCACTGGCGTATTCTCGTACATTATGGGACCTTTGTTTTCCCTGGATAGCTTTGCGGGCGTACAGAGTATCTTCTCCCGGTCCTGGTACTTAAGCAGGCGTATCAACACGGCCCTCGGCCTCCCCTCCGCGGATGGTCTTGGTGCGAGCGTCCGGTGTGCTCGCTCTATTATTAGCAGCTCGGGAAAGTGCTCTCATCCCAATACAGTTGGCAGACAGTTGGCAAAAAATTTAACCGGGTCACTCCCCTAACAACCCTCATGTACGTTAAGGACGCGGATATTATTGCGTCTGCTGTAATTCTCAAGTGACTCAACTTTCTCCATCAAATGCTAATTGTCCTTAGTTAAATTGTCCACCCGCAAGTCCAGCTCAGTGAGTTGGTCCTCCGCCGGTAACGCGGGATGTCAGGTTAACAAGTGTAAGATGAGATTTATTTTGTGACTATTTAGTTAACAGACTTTTTTAGGGTTACTGAAATAAATCACATATTTCCATTAATTGTAGCTTCATATTGTATTCTGTTCCTTAAGTTAACAAGGGAGCTATCTAACATGTTATACCCTGCCTGTAATTCAGTAACTGTTATATTGGCGGAGGGATATGATGTTGAGATGATGAAGCACGTTTTGTTGAGTCTTGAGTTGTCCTACGCTTGAAGAGTGTCATTAAAGTGGACCAAGTTACACAGTCAAAGGGATTGTCAGGTTAACAAGCATAGACTTTAGCCCCGAAAACCCACTGAGCAGCTTATAAATCTGAATAGATGAACATTTTGTATTTTTTAAAGGGTTAAGAGTGTTTTTAAGGATAAAGTCTCGGAGAGCCTTCAGAGATGCGTCCTGTACTGTACTGTACATTTCCTCCAGTGCTCAAGTCACTGCTTACTCAGGCCTTGTGTTCAACAACTGCTTTATTTTACAGTTTTTATTCTACAATCACATATTTACAGATTTCTTTGACTCCATGGGCTCCAACCATCTTACAGAATTCATGAAACAAATAACAAATGGCCAAAGTGACCAGTAATTATACAAAACACTTTTCACACAAGATAGAAACATCCATTAACTTTTTATACCTGGTATAACAACGACACATACTGTGTTCTGTAGACACTATGGGATGTAATAGGCCTTACTCTTAAATGAAGATTCATGACACAATGAAATATTCAGCAATATGTTTTCTGTGGCTGCACATCAAATACAAATATATAGGTATTTGATTACATAATCAACACATTAATTTGATGCATCAAGACTCATGTTATGTGGACGATATCTATTTAAACTTATGTTAAACCCACAGACATTTATTATAACTTCCAGAAGAAATCAGTTTCTAAAGACACCAAATATGTCAAGATGAAGTTTGATTTAATTTATAAAGAATTGCTGCACATTTAACCATATGATAATAAATGGAATAAAGTGTAAATTAGTCACCACAGGAAACAGATTCTGTAGAAAATAAGATGTAAAATATATGAATATGTACATTTGTTCCCTTGATTGAAAATAAATCAATACCTGAAATAAGATCAGTGATTAGTTTACTCTGACAGGAGAGATGATCAGAGGGGCAGAGTTTTTACCACCATAATTATTACCAGTATGGAAGAATGGGAAGAGTTTCACTTTGAAGGAGCAGCCATTAAAGGAGTAGATAAGAGATGCAGCAGCTACGTCATAAAAGGAGACCAGACCCTCCTCATAATCCACAAACACCCCCACCTTCTGAGGAGGAGAGAGAGAGAAGGACATCAGGGCCAGCAGAAGCTTTGTACTCGTTTCCATCTCTCAACGCTATAGTCCAGAAACCTTTCTGAGGGTTAAATGTGATGCTTCCCTTCCTCTTGATCAACTCTCTGGCCACTCCTAAAGTCCATTCAGTCTTTCCTTTAACTTGAACCTCAAAGTAAAATCTGCCTGAAGAGAAACTCTGTTTTCCTAAAACACAAACACGATAAGAAAATCTCTCTGGGTTGTCTGGGAGATTCTTCCTCACATCACCAAGATTCACTTGTTTCCCATCATCAGACAGGATGAGATTAGGATGTGCTGTATCAGGATCAAGAGTCACATCCACTGCATACTGCTGGACCCTCTTCAGCTCGGCTTCAAGCAGCTTCTTCATCTCTTCACTGAGTGTCTCCTCCAGCTGAGCCACAGCTTTCACCACAGTCCCCTCATATGATGATGGACGGACGCTGACCTCTGTCCAGTCCTTGGTGGGTGGAGGTTGTTGGATGTTTAGGGACTGGACACTCTGGAGAAGATGGATGTGGTCTTCAGAGCGTAACACCTGCTCCACCTCAGTGCTCCTCTTCATCAGCTCAGAGATTTCCTGTTCCAGCTCTTTGATGAAAGCTTCGGCCTGTTTTTCTGTTGTTTTCTGCTTCTCTTTGATCGTGTTGATGAGCTCATTCAGGCCTCTCTCAACAGACTCCTTCAGAGAAGTGAAGACCTGAACACCTTCTGCTATCTCTCTGTCTGCATCTTCCTCACTGAGGTCGACTGAGTGTTTGACCTCCTGAATCTTCAGTCGTCTCTTCTGGATCATCTGCAGAATTTCAGCCTCTGTCTTCCCCAGCTCAACCTTCTTTCCTTCATATTGTTCTTTCAGAGGAACAACATCATGCACCTTGTGATCTAAAACAGAGCAGAGCATGCAGACACATGTCTGGTCGGTCTTACAGAACAGCTCCAGAGGTTTATTGTGCTGTGCACACATACTGCCTTCCAGGTTCTTCACAGGGTCGATCAGCTGATGTCTTTTCAGACGTGAAGCTGTCAGATGAGGCTCCAGGTGAGTCTCACAGTAGGAGGCCAGACACACCAGGCAGGACTTCAGGGCCTTCAGTTTGGTTCCAGTGCAGACGTCACAGGGAACTTCTCCTGGTTTGGACACTTGTTGCTCTGAGCTGCTGCTGCTGGCTTTCTGTTGAGCTGACTGTCTGAACTGAGCAACCCTCTCAGAGATGAAAGTGTTGACGTGCAGCTCAGGTCTTATGTTGAAAACCTTTTTACATATCGGACACAGGTGCTGGTAATTGGTATTCCAGTGTTCAGTGATGCAGTTTTTGCAGAAGTTGTGACCACATGATGTGCTGACAGGATCAGTGAACACATCCAGACAGATGGAGCACAGAAACTGATCTTCAGATTGTAGAATGCTCACAGCCATATCTACACATAGTGTGAATGAAAAGAAAAGAGAACATTCAAAATACAGTTTATTTAATGTCATGAACGAGCCCTCACACATTTGGGTCGGGGATATCAGACACTGTGGGCATGAGTTAGACGTTATTTCCTGTGTTGCGTGTGTCGCTAAAAATGAAGTTTTGTACATTTTGTACCACTTCCTGTGTCCACTATGTGGTGCTATAGAATACACTAATGTAACGTCATGTTGCTGTATATCAAGTGTAGACCACACCATGTTCATTTCATGTAAATCTAATGATCTGTGTCACATACAACTAACTTTCTGTTGTCAGTAAGTAGCGCTATAAATTTGACTTAATATAGGCGTGTAGATGTCTTCAGCTAATTGGGGGCAGATTGGACAGTGTAAAGTCAAGTTAACAGCTTCCTGTGTTATGGTGAAATATGCAAATTGCCCAACACATCACGTCATTCCACAGTAACACAGACGATTCCCAATTTGGCACCATGAAGGTCTTGAGATTCTGCTGACCCAATTTCAGATGGATGTGTTGAATCTCCAAAGAGGACTTTCTAACCGTTCCATACCTGTAAAGGGCCTAAAAGGGCATGTTGTTGACTTTGTTGTGTATGACCTAGATGGTGGCGCGGACGCGACTTCGTGATGTCCTGTGTCTCTCTAGATTCTGCAAATTAGTAGTAATATGCTTGTTTATCTCAAGTATTTTCGGTAAAAACAGTTTAGCGTACATATCGTACACCCGACAGGAACTTTTGCATATCGGCTCCTGCAATTCTGACATCGTTATTAGCGTACTTCCAAAATTCGCTAAACCACTGGCACATCCGGATATCCCTACACCGACTGGAGGGCTCTTCAGACGGACATGGAAACATCGCCGCAGAGGGTCTCGCGGTGGAATTCGAGCTAGGCTAAAGCTAACTCCACATCAACTCGCTCTTCCAAGCCTTTTCCTCGCCAATGTTCGCTCGCTGGTGAACAAAATGGATGAACTGCGGCTGCGGATCACCACACACAGAATGATTATGGACTGCAACATCATGATTTTCACAGAAACGAAAGTTTTCACTAATGTTGCTGATGCATACAAAGCTGCTCCCCTCCCCCATCTAGGACACTCAGACCACCTCTCATTGTTTCTACTGCCCAAGTACTTAGCACTCATCAAACGTGTGAAACCAACAGTAAGGTCGGTCAAAGTATGGCCAGGGGGAGCTGACTCTGCACTTCAGCAGCATTTTCGTAACACCGACTGGAGAGTGCTCGCAACTCAGGCAACCCATGACTCCCACACAGACATTGACTCATATGCCTCCTCCGTTCTGGACTGTATCAACTCTCACATCAATAGTGTCACCACCCTCAAACGGATTACCACTTTACCAAATCAGAAGCCATGGATGAACAGTGAGGTCAGACTCCTGCTGAAGGCATGTGACATTGCGTTCAGATCAGATGATGCTCAAGCCTATAACTCATCCAGGGCTAACCTGAATAGGGGCATCAAAAAAGCCAAGCACAACCACAATCTAAGGATTGAGGATCACTTCAAGAACAACTCTGACCCCCGAGGCATGTGGCAAGGCATCCTGGCCGTCACAGACTACAAAGCTACCAACTCCCCACCTGTCACCGACACCTCCTTGCCTGATGAGCTGAACCACTTCTTTGGCCGCTTCGATAGGAACAACAAAGAGGTGGCCATCAAGGCTGTGGTCTCTGCAGATCACCAGCCCCTCATGCTCTCCACCACCGACGTGTGTGCGGCACTGAGCAGGATTAATGCACGCAAGGCTGCTGGTCCTGATGGTATCCCCAGACGCGTACTTAGGACCTGTGCTGTGCAGCTGACTGAGATTTTGGATTGACATATTTAATCTGTCACTAGCCCAGGCAGCTGTCCCCGCGTGCTTTAAAACCACCTCCATCGTGCCTGTGCCAAAACACTCCACTGCAACAAGCCTTAACAACTTCAGTTGCACTCACCCCCATCATGGACATTCATCGTGGACTTCAGGAAGTCTAAAGCTGGCACACACACCCCCATCCTCATCAACGGGACTGAGGTGGAGCGTGTCACCAGCTTCAAGTTTCTGGGTGTTCACATCTCTGAGGACCTCTCTTGGACCGTCAACACCTCTACCCTGATCAAGAAGGCTCACAGGCGTCTCTTTTTTCTGAGGAGACTCAAGAAGGACCACCTGTCTCCTCAGATCCTGGTGAACTTCTACCGTTGCACCATCGAGACCATCCTCACCAACTGTGTCACAGTTTGGTATGGCAACTGCTCTGCCCATGACCAGAAAGCACTGCAGAGGGTGGTGAAAACTGCCCAAAGCATCACTGGTTCTCTCTACACTGGTCTCTCTGCACCCGTACTAGCAGGTTAAGAGGAAGCTTCTTTCCTGCGGCTGTCACCCTACTGAACTCTTGCTCTGCATCCCGGTGACAATTTAAACCCCCCCACCCCCACCCCGGACAATATGCACTACCCTACCTCACCCATACTGTTCTATTTATTTATTTACAGATGTACATACTGTAATTACACCTATACATAGCCATATCTACTGTTCTTCATACTATTTATCCTGCACATACACATATTCTTACTACTCTTATGTTACCACACCGCACATAGCTGTACATACTGTACATACTGTATCTGTCTATATGGTTCATTCACTATATCCATATTTATTCTGTTTTTCTTATTATGTATTCTGTTAATACACTGCATATATCTATATCTATATTATTCTTACTGCTAGTATAATGTCACTGCTACTACATTGCACATATCTGTACATGGTGTTCATACATTGTTCATTTTACATAGCCATATTTATTCTGCTCTTATAACACTGCAATATATTCCTTGTCCTGCCTATGCACCACCTGTCTATACTTTTGCACTTCTGGTTGGACGCAAACTGCATTTCGTTGTCTTTGTACTTGTGCTCTGCACAATGACAATAAAGTTGAATCTAATCTAATCTAATGATTCATGACATCATCTTTTGAGGTATTGCAACTTTTAGTTTGTATGGGTCAAAATTAAAAATGTAAAACTTATTTTTCTTTGGGCGCTATTCCCGAAGTTTTTGTCACTTTTTTTCAAAGATTTTTGTCCCTTTTTCCAATGTTTTTGTTAAAGTTGAAAAGTTATTAAAAGCAAAACTTTTCGTCAAACGGTGTGGGCGTGGCATGGCCATTTGGAGTGTTTAGCGATGAACGAGAAAGTGGCTGTAACTAGAGTGTACATTGTCCATTCTGCTTGAAATTTCCCATGATCAACAAGAGTCCAGGACTGAGGACATCTACAGGCCAATATTACCTTTTGGTCATATCGCCCCCCGCTGGTTAACAGGAAATCAGCCTTATATGACAAACATCATCCGATTTATATGACACTTATAATGTGTGGTCTACATGTGATACTAAGCCGCCCCCTATAATTTAACCACACCCATGTACTCAGGCCATGCACGTTTCATACCTATGTGTGAGGTATCATTGACATCAGCAGAGTTCCTTTTTCATTGTTGACAGTTATACCTGCCCCCTACACTTGGTACAACTTTCACAATACACTATCTCAAACAGCGCACCGCCAGTAACCCCGACGCGCAAGAAGGTGCGAGGGCCCGTCCAACGCTGTTTGCAGCTTTAATTAGGGCTGAGCGCCAACAGCGGCGATGGCCCTATTGAAACTGAAGGAATTATTTTTTTTCCGCGCAATGAATCGCTTTTTTGGGGACCTTATCATACTTAAAAACTCACCAAACTTTACACACGCATCAGGCCTGGTGAAAAATGTTAGATTTACCCCAACGTGCAGAAGAGCGAGGGCCCATCCAATGCTGCTTGCAGCTTTAATTACATTTGTAGTCAAAATGTACTTTAGATATTCAAAATGACATTTATGATATCTGAAATTAAAATGATGACTCGTAACAACTGGATTGTAGATATGTGAAACTGGAGTTCTTCCTAGTAAGACATCTATTGCAGTATTGTAGAATGTTGATCTCTGTCTAGCTATTAAATGTTAAGACGACTTTCCACATAGTACCAGACATAAGGGAACAACATCAGAGGAGGAAGATCTTCAGATTGGTTTTAACAATTTGAAAATTAAGTCAAAATGTTGAGAATTTTCAACATCATCTTCGACATTTAGACTTTATTCTCCATATTTTAACGTTATTCTTGATATTTAAACCCTATTCTCAAAATGGGATTTCATTCAAATTATTTTTCAACATTTTGACTTTATTCTCAAAATGCAAAAAAACAACAATTTCTATCTCTGATTTATTCTTTTTATGCCTGGCACTAACACTGAAAGTTCAACTTTATTCTCAACAATAAAGATCATCCTCGACCGAAATACAACTTGTGTGGCAGAGTTGAAGTACTTGTCCACCTGTAAAGGTTATGAGGTTTTATTGGCCACTGACCTGAATGAGACCTGGGTACCACTAACTCAACTTACAGAGCATGAGCTTAAAATAGAAAAACAGTAATGTAGAGACTAATAGAGACTACACTGAAATAAATGTTAATGTTTTTTTATCTATAAAATAATTTTGATCTGTTTACAATTTTAAATGATGCATCGTTCATGGCATTTACAGCTGGAGAATGTGTTGCTGCCGAGTGCACAAGTTGTATCAGCAGGTCACAAATAACAATCTGTTCCCTTACAAGTATTGTGTTTCTCATGTCCACCCACTATTTCTTCCTGAAAATACAAATGAAAAAGGGTGACTGACCTTCTGGTCCTGAGCTGGTGTCCAGCAGACTCTGGACCAGATCATTCCTGTTGATCTTCTCTAAAACCTTCTTGGTCACCTTCAGAGCTCCGTGAAGTTGATAGGTTTTCACCATCACGTCCACCATGTCCTGCCTTTCTACATTCTCCAACTTGGACACTTTGATGCTCTGGTAGCCTTCCAGGATGTCTTGCTGCAGACACCATTTGAATTTCTTAAATTCCTCTTCTTTTAAATCCTCCAAAATGTTGAAAAGGTCCACTGCCGTCATCGTGGCTTCCTGCTAAAATCAGAAAGTTTTGTCAAACTGAAAGAAAACTGAAACACAAATGTATCAGAGCAGAAGTTGTCATTGGCCAACACAGGAGCTGTGTTGATGTGATTTATGTGTAGTTTAGTCAGTTCGAGCTCCTGCTGCTGCTCTATGGGCTGGACCAAATGTCATTTTGAAGTGGCTCGTTGACATGAGACCAGGGCTCGAGCTTAAGGACCTCCCGTTGTCCCTGGGAATTGAATTTGGGCAACACAGTCTCACTCCCTACTCGTCAAATGTCTGACGCATGCTGGCGTCAAGTTACAATGAAAGAAGTGTACCTTTTGCGTTGTTTTTCGACGTGGGGGTCCGTAAGACATTCATGTTAATCCCTCACCGTCGGACATAGCCGAAAGAAAAAAATGGCCCGTTAACTCGAAATCTGTGGCAGTTTTGGTATTTTTAGCCCAATAACCGCTGTTTTAATCAACATTTATTCACGAGATCTTATCATGGTTTATATGTATTTATTTTAATGTTATTATTTCGGTCTTATTACCAGGGAAGTTGGATTGCTTTGTTTATTATTAATTAATCTGGTTATTAATCTGGTTTTAGATCACGTCACAGCACTGAGTCTGCACTTTTGAAAGTACATAATGATATTGCCTTGTCTGTAGATGCTGGGAATCCTACTGCTATTACACTGTGCTCCAAATTATTATGCAAATGATATTTTTCACTGATTTTCCTAAATAGTCGATGCAAATGACAGTCAGTATAATTTTCAAGTCACCAACAGTTAGGGTATAAGTCGAATTTCATTGAACAAACCACCCAGTATTATTTTTAAAATATTTAAAAAGAAAAAACTCAAAATGTACTGTTCCAAATTATTATGCACAAAGTTTCAAAGCATTTTATAGGTTGTAAAGAACTGGAAAATGGTCATTTGCTGAATTTGCAGCATTAGGAGGTCATATTTACTGAAATAAAACGCAATTTCAATCAAACACATTTAACAGGGCAAGTTACATGTTAACATAGGACCCCTTCTTGAATTTCTTTGCAGGATGTCAGAATAGCCTCCCAGAGCTGCTGTTTTGATGTTAACTGCCTCCCACCCTCATAGATCCTTTGCTTGAGGATGCTCCAAAGGTTCCCAATAGGGTTGAGGTCAGGGGAGGATGGGGGCCACACCATGAGTTTCTCTCCTTTTATGCCAATAGCAGCCTATGACACATAGGTATTCTTTGCAGCATGAGATGGTGCATTGTCATGCATGAAGATGATTTTGCTACAGAAGGCACGGTTCTTCTTTTTGTACCATGGAAGAAAGTGGTCAGTCAGAAACTCTACATACTTTGCCAAGGTAATTTTCACACCTTCAGGGACCCTAAAGGGGCCTACCAGCTCTCTCCCCATGATTCCGGACCAAAACATGACTCCGCCACCTCGAAGCTGACGTCGCAGCCTTATTGGGACATGGTGGCCATCCACTACTCCATCCATCTGGACCATCCAGGGTTGCACGGCACTCATCAGTAAACAAGTCTGTTTGAAAATTAGTCTTCATGTATTTCTGGGCCCACTGTTTCTGCTTGTAAGGAGAGAAACTCATGGTGTGACCCCATCCTCCCCTGACCTCAACGCTATTGAGAACCTTTGGAGCATCCTCAAGCAAAAGATCTATGAGGGTGGGAGGCAGTTAACATCAAAACAGCAGCTCTGGGAGGCTATTCTGACATCCTGCAAAGAAATTCAAGCAGAAACTCTCCATAAACTCAGAAGTTCAATGGAAGAATTGTGAAGGTGATATCAAAGAAGGGGTCCTATGTTAACATGTAACTTGCCCTGTTAAGATGTGTTTGATTGAAATAGCTTTTGATTTCGGTAAATATGACCTCCTAATGCTGCAAATTCAGCAAATGACCATTTTCAGTTCTTTACAACCTATAAAATGCTTTGAAACTCTGTTGTGCATAATAATTTGGAACAGTGCGTTTTGAGTTTTTTATTTTTAACTATTTTTTAAAAAATACTGTTTTCATTGGGTGGTTTGTTCAATCAAATTCGACTTATACCCTGACGGTTGGTGACTTGAAAATTATACTGACTGTCATTTGCATCGACTATTTAGGAAAATCAGTGAAAAATATCATTTGCATAGTAATTTGGAACACAGTGTAGACCTCACAGCGGCTTTTGACACAGTGGACCATGCAGTCCTCCTCTCTCGCCTTGATCACTGTGTAGGCATCCGAGGCTCGGCACTTAAATGGTTTAGCTCCTATTTGGCAAATAGGAGATTTTCCGTCATTTATTTGTTGTTTATTTGAATAGGGACAGATACAAAAAACATAGATTATTACATAAAGAACAATCCGATGCCTGTATCACAGTGTTTATAGCCATGGCTAATTCGCAACACCTGTCCCTAGAAGGGCTTTTAACAATTGAAATAATAAAGGAGTCAAATATGTCATGATTGGTGACCTCTTGTCGTCAGCTGCTCCTCTCTCTTGTGGGGTACCCCAGGGTTCCATTCTTGGCCCCATTCTGTTTTCTTTATATATGTTGCCTTTAGGGGCTATTATAGGCAAGCACAACCTGTCATTTCATTGTTATGCAGATGATTTGCAAATGTATTTGCCTATGAAAGCAAATGACAGTGTCGTACTAAACTCCCTGCTTAGTTGTATTAATGATATTAAGTTGTGGCTGTCACACAACTTTCTTAATTTGAACGAAGATAAAACTGAGTGTATTATTTTCAGTACCTCAGGCACACAAAATGGTCCTCCTTTGAACCTGGGGGCTCTGGCATCATACACTAGGGCAGCTGTCAAAAATTTGGGCATTACTTTTGATTGCAGCATGAAATTTGACAAACAGATCAGCAATGTTGTTAGAATGAGCTTTTTTCAGCTTCGTCTCCTGGCTAAAGTTAAGCCTTTCCTGAGCAGGCACAATCTAGAAAAGGCTATTCATGCCTTTATTAGTTCAAGGTTGGATTATTGTAATGCTCTCTATGTTGGCCTCCATCTCACGACTTCAACTTGTTCAAAATGCTGCTGCTCGCTTTTTAACAAATACATCTAGATGCGCACATATCACTCCTGTTCTGTACACCCTACATTGGCTCCTTGTGCGTTTTAGAATCAATTTTAAGATCTTACTGTTTGTTTTCAAGGCATAAAATGGCCTGGCCCCAGAGTATTTGTCCGAAATTTTAACTTTGCGTGAGCACAACTGGTCATTGCAGTCTAACGTTGTATTTGAAGATTTAAACAATTAAGATAATAATAATAAAATATAGTTTAATGTATTTGTCTCATGTATTGTTTGCTCGGTCGACCGCCGGGCGGTGGCAATCTGGAATGGAATGAAGCCCATTCACAGCAGACAGCAGAAAAACAGGAGTCGAACAAGTCCAGCCGCCCACCCCGGAAGAACTACAAGTATACTGGCTTTGTAACAGGTTCTGGGGCGCGTCTCTTATGAGAGTTGTAGTTTTAAAATATATTGGTATATTTCTCATAAGACGCTGGCAGTGTAGAATGTTGGATGCACCCTGGGTTTTTTTGGGATGGGGAACACACTGGTGTCATCAGATTTTAAAAACCGAATTGTTAAATAGGTGAAAATAGCTTATTACCATATTTGACAGTGCTTACAGTGGGTAAACTTTGGAGACCATATCTACATGACAGCTGAGGTGTTTTAAGTTTTAAGTTTGTATCATGTGTTAATCAGTGTGATCGAGTTGATTGTTGCTTGTCTAAATGTTGTTCGTCTGGTTTGGCCGTATGTAAATTGGAAGATGAATTTCCCGTGGATTATATTGACTCTAGTGGGGATTGTCACCCTTGGAGGGCCGCCCTTGGCACGCTCCAAAAAGTACCTTGCTGCAGATATGGAGGAAGTGGAAAGTTACCTGGAACCTCGACCCAGTCCACGCTACAGTCGGGACGATCTGCTTGCACGATGCCTTAAAGGAACACGCCGACTTATTGGGAATTTAGCTTATTCACTGTCAAGTCCATACATACCCTTCTCATCTCCGTGCGTTCTGTAAGGCTGTCTGATGGCTCCAGAGGCAGCAGCCCATCACAGTACATGCAGGAGAATGGTTCCAGCAATCCTACTCCTCCCAATAAGTGACAAAATAACGCCACCATGTTCCTATTTACATGTTGTGATTTGTAGAGTCACAGCGTGTACAAAAATCAACGTAACATGAGACACAGCCATCTTCTAACCGTAAACAAGCCGGGAATATGAAGGTAAATATGGTGCAAAAAGGGAGAGCTTGTAGAATACAATGTGAGAACTTGCAGAACAAAAAATCTGAACTTGTATGTTAAAATTTGCACTTGTAAAAATTTAATTTGCACTTGCAAATTTGCAAAAATATTCACACACATGTGATCTGAATTTGAAGTCATACAAAGAAAAAAAACATGAGAGCTTGTAAAAAAAATCTGAACTTGTAAGTTGAAATTTGCACTTGTAGAAAATGTTCACACACCTGTATTCTGAATGTGAAGTTACAGAAAAAATATTCACAAATGTGTAGATTGATATTTACATGAACACAATGACAGCTGCAAACTTATAATGCAACATTTACTCGTATACTTTTTTTTTTACTCTGGTTCATTTTCCATCACAACCACAACTCAGTGATTACAACCTCTCGAATCTGTCACTGCAACTTCACATATGTGCTCTCTCGCATCACAAAGTGGTGAATCTGCGCACCTCGACTTTCACAACACTCTTGACGATACATTTGGTGCAAAACTAATTTGTACCTGTGGACTTAGGCTGTGGAGCTCTGAGCTAACAGAACGGGAAAAGCAGGGTTTCTATCGCCAGATGAGGGACAACTCTGTCCGGCTTATTTATGTAGCATGGAAACTTGGTGGAATAGCATGCTAGCGTTAGCTAACTAGCAGCCAGCCCGCTTCTAAATAAATACCTTTTAATTATCTAAACACTTTTTAACAGTCAAACTAAAACACTGGCGGTGAGCTCCACGGCCTGCAGCCGCAGACGGACCGTTGATCGGGTTGTCTTGGTTGACACGCCTCTTCAACATTGCGTGGAAGTCGGGGACGGTGCCTAAGGAGTGGCAGACCGGGGTGGTGGTTCCCCTTTTCAAAAAGGGGGACCAGAGGGTGTGTGTCAATTACAGGGGTATCACACTTCTCAGCCTCCCCGGTAAAGTCTACTCCAAGGTGCTGGAAAGGAGGGTTCGGTCGATAGTCGAACCTCAGGTTGAAGAGGAACAATGTGGATTCCGTCCTGGTCGTGGAACAACGGACCAGATCTTTACTCTCGCAAGGATCCTGGAGGGAGCCTGGCAGTATGCCCAACCGGTCTACATGTGCTTTGTGGATCTGGAGAAGGCGTATGACCGGGTCCCCCGGGAGATACTGTGGGAGGTGCTGCGGGAGTATGGGGTGAGGGGGTCCCTTCTCAGGGCCATCCAATCTCTGTACGACCAAAGCGAGAGCTGTGTCCGGGTTCTCGGCAGTAAGTCGGACTCGTTTCAGGTGAGGGTTGGCCTCCGCCAGGGCTGCGCTTTGTCACCAATCCTGTTTGTAGTATTTATGGACAGGATATCGAGGCGTAGTCGGGGTGGAGAGGGGTTGCAGTTTGGTGAGCTGGGGATCTCATCGCTGCTTTTTGCGGATGATGTGGTCCTGATGGCATCATCGGCCTGTGACCTTCAGCACTCACTGGATCGGTTCGCAGCCGAGTGTGAAGCGGCTGGGATGAGGATCAGCACCTCTAAATCGGAGGCCATGGTTCTCAGCAGGAAACCGATGGAGTGCCTTCTCCAGGTAGGAAATGAGTCCTTACCCCAAGTGAAGGAGTTCAAGTACCTTGGGGTCTTGTTCGCGAGTGAGGGGACAATGGAGCGGGAGATTGGTCGGAGAATCGGCGCAGCGGGTGCGGTATTACATTCAATTTATCGCACCGTTGTGACGCAAAGAGAGCTGAGCCAGAAGGCAAAGCTCTCGATCTACCGGTCAGTTTTCGTTCCTACCCTCACCTATGGTCATGAAGGCTGGGTCATGACCGAAAGAACAAGATCCAGGGTACAAGTGGCCGAAATGGGTTTCCTCAGGAGGGTGGCTGGTGTCTCCCTTAGAGATAGGGTGAGAAGCTCAGTCATCCGTGAGTAGAGCCGCTGCTCCTTCACGTCGAAAGGAGCCAGTAGAGGTGGTTCGGGCATCTCGTAATGATGCCCCCTGGGCGCCTCCCTAGGGAGGTGTTCCAGGCACGTCCAGCTGGGAGGAGGCCTCGGGGAAGACCCAGGACTAGGTGGAGGGATTATATCTCCAACCTGGAATGGGAACGCCTCGGGATCCCCCAGTCGGAGCTGGTTAATGTGGCTCAGGAAAGAGAAGTTTGGGGTCCCCTGCTGGAGCTGCTGCCCCCGCAACCCGATACCGGATAAGCAGACGAAGATGGATGGATGGATGGATGGATGGATATTTACAGATTTGACTCATATGCCTTCTTATAAGTACTCACAAAACACAAAAACACAGCCAAAGTGACCAGTAATTAACCAAATAACTAACTTTTTTATATAACAACAACACATACCGTGTTCTGTAGACACTATAGGATGTAAGAAGCCTTACTCTTAAATAATACAAGCTTAATGACACAATGAAATATTCAGTTCAATTTGAAACCAGTCTCACGGCAGTTCGTGTAAATGTCACGTTATTTTTAATCTATTGATACGTGTTCACGGGGATGTTTTTCTCGTTTTTTTACATGGTGGCCAGCATGAAATACCCTACGGGAAAAGGACGCCTCACACGCCGAGAGACAGCCATCAATAGATTAAAAATAACGTGACATTTACATGAACTGCCGTGAGACCGGGCTGGCAATTTATTTTCTGTGACTACATCAAATACAAATAAATCAAGATATTTTTGCAGTATCTTTTGCATACATATAGACATGACAGACAGACATATTTGGTGTTTCAGTGATTAGCCTACTCAATGTAATTGACAGGAGAGATGATCAGAGGTGCACTGTTTTCACCACCCTCTTTTTTACAGGGACTGAAAAATGGGAAGAGTTTCTCAGTGAAGGAGCAGCCAGTAAAGGAGTAGATAAGATCTGCAGCATCTACGTCAAAAAAGGAGACCAGACCCGCCTCATAATTCACAAACACCCCCACCTTCTGAGGCCGAGACTTCAGAGATAGACGGACTGGAGGGGCATCAAGAGCTTTGTACTCACATCCATTTCTCAACCATATAGTCCAGTTACCATATTGTGGATTCAGTGGGATGCTTGCCTTCCTGGCGATCGACTCTCTGGCCACTCCTAAATCCCATTTAGTCTTTCCTTTAACTTGAACCTCAAAGTAAAATCTGCCTGAAGAGAAACTCTGCCTTCCTAAAACAAAGCGATTAAGGGAAAATCTCTCTGGGTTGTCTGGAAGATTCTTTTTTCCACCACCACGATATACTTGTTTCCCATCATCAGACAGGATGAGATTAGGATGTGCTGTATCAGGATCAAGAGTCACATCCACTGCATACTGCTGGACCCTCTTCAGCTCGGCTTCAAGCAGCTTCTTCATCTCTTGACTGAGTGTCTCCTCCAGCTGAGTCACAGCTTTCACTACAGTCCCCTCATATGATTGATGGACGCTGACCTTTATCCAGTCCTTGGTGGGTGGAGGTTGTTGGATGTTTAGGGACTGGACACTCTGGAGAAGATGGAGGTGGTCTTCAGTGCGTAACACCTGCTCCACCTCAGTGCTTCTCTTCATCAGCTCAGAGATTTCCTGTTCCAGCTCTTTGATGAAAGCTTCGGCCTGTGTTTCTCTTGTTTTCTGCTTCTCTTTGATCGTGTTGATGAGCTCATTCAGGCCTCTCTCAACAGACTCCTTCAGAGAAGTGAAGACCTGAACACCTTCTGCTATCTCTCTGTCTGCATCTTCCTCACTGAGGTCGACTGAGTGTTTGACCTCCTGAATCTTCAGTCGTCTCTTCTGGATCATCTGCTGAATTTCAGCCCCTGTCTTCCCCAGCTCAACCTTCTTTCCTTCATATTCTTCCTTCAGTGGAACAACATCATGCATCTTGTGGTCTAAAACAGTGCAGAGCATGCAGACACATGTCTGGTCGGTCTTGCAGAACAGCTCCAGAGGTTTATCGTGCTTCGTACACATCCTGCCTTCCAGGTTCTCCACAGGGTCGATCAGCTGATGTCTTTTCAGGCCGGACGCTGTCAGATGAGGCTCCAGGTGAGTCTCGCAGTAGGAGACCAGACACACCAGGCAGGACTTCAGGGCCTTCAGTTTGGTTCCAGTGCAGACGTCACAGGGAACTTCTCCTGGTTTGGACACTTGTTGCTCTGAGCTGCTGCTGCTGCTGGCTTTCTGTTGAGCTGACTGTCTGAACTGAGCAAGCATCTCAGAGAACAATGTGTTGACCCTCAAATCAGGTCTTGTGGTAAAAGCCTCTTCACACATTGGACACAGGTACTGGTCATTAGTATTCCAGTGTTCAGTGATGCAGTTCTTGCAGAAGTTGTGTCCACATGGAATGGTGACAGGATCAGTGAACACATCCAGACAGATGGAGCACAGAAACTGATCTTCAGATTGCAGATAGTTTTCAGCAGCCATATCTACACATAGTGTGAAAGAAAAGATAAAACTTTCCATTCAAAATACAGTTTTAATGAAAGCTTCAACATGGGGGCAAAGTTTTGTTAGTTTTCGTGCATGCTAAAGATGTCAAACATGTTCGTAAAATGAAAATTAATGCATGAAAATTCTATATGGTTTACTTTCTGTTGGGCAAAAAATATATATTTTTTAAAAACGTATATTTAAAGATGAGAGCAAGGATCCCACCAAATTTTGGACTTCATCCCAACCCTGGCATGCTTTTGGGGATGCTATGGAGCCTGCTGGTGGGTATATTGCTGGGTACCCAATGACCTTGCTGTTTGGAATTTACAGAAGTTTGGACAGCGTGGAATTTTAATAAATATAAATGAAACTAAGTGACCGCACAATAAAGTTTGAGAAAGTAAAAAAACAAAACACTGGCATTAGGCTGGCTTCACTTCTGTGTCTAGCCTTCACAATAAAAGCCCAACTTAGATTTACTCAGAGCATTTCACTAAGAGGAAACTCAATAAAATTGCTGACACTAGATATTGAACAAAAACCAGACACTATATTGTATTCAGTTGCTGTAAGCTTAACATTTGTAAATTTAGTGAGTGAATCAGAAACTTCAACATAGCCAGAAATATTTTTCTGTCAGATATATGCAGTAGTACAATGTTTTTCTCTGAAGTTTTCATTACACAGTAAGTCAGTAGTATACAGTTGGTTGCTTTGTAGGCCTTCTGTAAATTATTTCAACAATGGTTCTGGAGAAAGCTATAAGCAGCAACACCACAGGCCAAGCAATCAGTTTAGTTGTAAACGGCGCTGCACTTTGGTTATAGTTTGGTTATGGTTAGACAGGTGATGCGAGAAGCTGACGCAATCCCATGAAACTGTCACATTTGTGCTTGTCACACGCACACCCCGCCTGCTACAAGAGTTGACTTGTGTTGAACTTTTCCCTACATCATCACATACCCTTCACCATACCTAGAGATTGGCATGGGGTACTTTCCATAAGATCATCTCTTAATGCAAATCAACCAGCTATTAGGCTAACTGAAATAAAACCATGCCTATCTCTAGGTATGGTGAAGGGTATTTGACGATGTGGAGCTATTTTAATTCCAAAGGCCAAGGGAACTTTATCAGGATGCATAGTATCCTGGATCCATGAAATAACTGGCCTTTAAAAATAAACATCTGCCTGCCTCTATTGGAATTTAAAATAGGGGTGTACTTACTTATGCCCCCTGTATTTTAAGGAAGAACATTTATTTATTTACGATACATTATTCATTCACAAAGAAAATTGGTGTCCTTAAAGGGTGGATTTTTCCTAATTGTTTTAATTAAGGCATTACGATCAATTTCCAAAAGATGATTTTTTATTCCTCTTTTTAGTCCACTTTAGCATGGGTTCATAAATGTATGAGCACCACTGTAACGGTTTTCTAAACAGTTAAGGACATAGACAGTGGGGCTTCTGCTTGTCAGAGCATCGGGACAAGACTGGATTCATCAGGTAACGTCCGTAATGATGACTATGCTGATTTAACTTTGGCTATCAACAATAACAGTTTGTGATAAGGAAAGGAGGAGTATTGCCACTATTTGTTATACATCAACCTGTGATTAGGGATATATAATACCGTAATCAGCTAATCTCAATCAGTTGTACGGCAGAGATACAGTAGTGCACAGAATCTCCATGGTTACCACACATTGATCGCCTGGCGTTTAATCACAGAGTGTTGTCTGCCTGTCTGTTCACATGAGGAGCGCTGTAGACCCCGCAGATCCACGCGACTATGTAGGTGAGGTGTCACTCCCCATATGAAAAGGTCTTAAAGCTGTTAAAGTGGGCTACTGTAAAGTGGGCCTGCAGACAAACAGCCATAGTTATATTGTTAGAAATTTCACAATAAATTAAAAGAGTGGAACTTCCTTTGTGAGTAGAGCTGAAGTTTAGTGTTAATCCTGGTTGTTGAAAGTGTAAATCTGATCAGCTGTACTCACCAGTGTTTGGCAGAGACTCTGCTGTGTTGTTGAGAAAGACCTGATGAAGTCAGTTTGACTTTTCTTTCAGAGAGAAACAGAGTCTTGTCTCGACTGCAGCGTGGCTGACACTCTGACAAAGTTAAGTTTCATTTCCTTGAGTGTGACGTTGTATCTCTCTTCTTTCCAGTGTTGCTCCTCCTCTTACTGCAGCTCTGTTGTCAGGTTTTATGCCCTTCCTCTTATTTAAACAGTTATTGTGAAATACCAGGGTGTTGTCTAGTTGATATGGAGCAAAGGTCATGCTATAACTAACGAGGTATTATGTTTGTTGAAATGTTAATGTACCTAAGCTAACAGGTTCCAACATAACATTAACCCCCCATTGGCCCCCCGGACCAGTAGATCAGGGTTTTACTGGCCCCTTGTTTATTTTTACTGGCCCAGAAGAAAATTTCCAAACTGGTAATTTATTTAATCAAATAAACATTGTTATGATTCATCAAAACAACAAACAATAAAAAACTATTCTGCATCTACAAATATGAGTTCAATCAATTTAGCTGGATTTGCTCTCTAATATTTCATAGTTATTCAACAGTAATGCTTGTTTTATTTTTGTTGAAAGGCCAGAATGAGGCTATAGTTTCTGTTGCCTTCACTCACCTTTTGTAAACTCCCAATATGGATTATTGTTATCATGAATCAATATTGTGTATTTTGGTTAAAAAAGAGCAATCATTGATAACTTTTGTAATACGGTTTTGGTATATATTAATTATTGTTCTTAAATTGTGCAACATAGCTAATTTGCCACCAGCTTATTAATGTGCTCATATTATGCTTTTTTGGCTTTTTCCCTTTCCTTTATTGTGTTATATATCTTTTTTGTGCATGTCATAGGTGTACAAAGTGAAAAAGTCCAAAGTCCACCCCAAAGGGACTTACCATCTCCAACAGAAAACACTGTTCACAAACTGCTCCAAACAGCTCTGTTGTAGTCCAGCCATTACTTCCATGACGAACATGCATCACTTTGTAGCACAAGTTATAATGCTCACACAGCTGCTAGCGTGGCACGCCCTCATACTCTGCTTCTGATTAGTTAGTAGTCCTTACCTAGCTACTGTGCATGTGCGACTCCCAACAAACATGAAATAGAAGTGTGATGTCTCACTCTGTAGCTAAAACAGAGAGCTCAACACACAGGGTGAAAAGAGGAGCTGCAGCAATGAGCAGTACAACAAAATATGGTGTTTTTGAAAATTAAACCATGTAGACCTATTCTGATATAACCTCTAAATACAATTATGAACCTGAAAATGAGCATAATATGACCACTTTAAAGGAGAACTCCGGGCAATTTTTACGTTACTCTTGATTGCTATAAATATGTGAGTACTATCGATAGCAAAAAAAACGAACTGAATCAGTCTTAGCAAACTGGAGTTGCTGCAGCTAATGCCCATAGCTCCCAGTTAGCTAAAACGGTAGTTTTGGGGGCATAACATTAAGAGTGCCTTTGTGCCTCTTAACAGACACAAAATGCAATTAAAATGTTTGTGCAACATGAACAGGGCTCTTACGTGACAACAAGATGCGTTTTCAACTCATACCTCCTGCCGATTGCTAGCTCAACGTGCTAGCTGGTAGGTGCCGTCCAGGAGGGAGTGTGTTCAGCCAGGCAGGCTTCTGTGATAATCCACACGCAGCTGTACCGTGTGTATTTGTAGCATATATATCCATTTTGTGTGTGACCCATCTTTGGTGAGTAGGAGAATTGACAGTAGCGATCTGTGTGTTAGTTTCCTTAGCCTGGCTAGTAGGCCCGGCCGGCGTCCCTGCTTCTGCTTCCATCCCGCCCTACTCGCTTGCCGCGGCGGACAACAATCCAACGAGCACCCGCTGGTCTGGTGGATGTCCTCCAGAAAGCTGTTTGTGCCTTTTGCAGCGGAAAATTGTAATTAATTTCCCCCTCAAAAATAGGTAATTGAGCAACATACATACATACATACACACGTGTGTTTGTGTGTGTGTGTGTGTGTGTGTGTGTGTGTGTGTGTGTGTGTGTATATGTGTGTGTGTGTGTGTGTGTATTATGTGTATTTATGACTTACCATCCTGTGCAGGAAGAGCTGGTTGCTCTGGGTTATCACTACTGCTGTACCTAGGCTGCTGACTTGACTGAGCCTTTTCACTGCTGCTGGTAGAAGTAGAAGCTCTGACTCTTTTCCTTTTTTTTGAAGAAGCTCTGAATATCTCTGCTTCTCTTCATAACTATTCTCTTAACCCTAAACCTGGGGGAAATGTAATTCAATCACTCAATCAGTCAGTCAATTCACTTTGAAGTAATAGCTATAACTACAAATGTCAAGCAGGATCATTGTCAAATAGGGTTAGAATCAGTGTGCAAAATACAGGTGTTCGTGGGGCTCTGGAACCCCTTAAATAACAGCTTTGACTCCATTAAAATGTCAAAAATAAAGGAGGTGTCAACAATGTGCCTAATTATGTCTATTTATAGAATCTACAAAAGGTTTATTTTTACATAACTACCACTCTTACCACTCACTTTTAATAACACAATTAACACATATTGCATCTCAAGCATTTGTGGCATTTGAATGCAATTTGCTCTGCCTCTGCCTATTTAAATGTCTAAAAATATGTGAACTGTGAAGATGAGCTAATTGATACAAACAAAAAGTCCTTCATTTCCAAGAGAAAAAAGTCTTTAAACAGCCCTTAAATCACAGAGAAAATAAATAAGTCACAGCTTGTTCTTGTGTTATAGCTACTTTAATCTAGACTGTCACACTATATTTTACACACTGGTTGGCCAAAAATATAACATTAGCTCTATTGAACACACACATCTGCAAAAAACACCCTCAGTCTTCAGGTCAGAAAATAGCGTTTCATATTTCATGGCGGTATCCAAATAACAATTAAAAAACCAAAATGCTAACGTTCAATGCTTAACTTGGTTTGCAGGCTGCTAAGCTAGCTAGTGCAGCGTAGTTCGACTTTTAGCTAAACATTAAATTACATTACCTCTCAATCGACAGATTCCAGTGTTTTTATCGTTGTTGTATTGTTGCTGTTGTAACTGTGACCGTTCTCCTGTTTCACAGACCAGCAGCAGCAGCAGGTGCAGCGTGCTCATCTCATGGGTCACCTGACCTGCATGGCCAAACGTCCGCTGAGCAGAAATCAGCTCTCACAGCCTCAGTACGACCATTACTGTGTTAGTTAAAAATGTAAAACTGGCCCTAAATCAGTTGATCAGCTGCAGGTATGAGTTGAAAACGCATTTTGTTGTCACGTAAGAGCCCTGTTCATGTTGCACAAACATTTTAATTAGGGCCCAAGCGCCGACAGCGGCGAAGGCCCTATTGGAATTGAAGGAATTATTATTATTTTCCCGGCAAAGGAATTGGCTTTTTGAGGGGCTTAACAACGTTTCGCCATCGAAACAGGAAGTGGGTGTAACTCGAGTGTACATTGTCCAATTGGCTCGAAACTTTTCAGGATTCATAAGAGTCCAACCCTGAGGACAAATAAAGGCTGATATTTACTTAAAGTCATAGCGCCCCCTAGTGGCAACAGGAAGTAGGCCTAAAAGTCAAGGTGCTATACTTTAACGAACTCCTCCTAGAGATTTCATCCGGCGGACTTCAAATTTGGTCTGTACCATCTCAACACCTTAAAGATGAAAAGTTATTAAAAGAAAAACTTTTCGTCAAACGGTGTGGGCGTGGCGGCCATTTTGAGTGTTTAGCGATGAACAAAGAAATTGTTGTAACTTGAGTGTACGTTGTCGTATCTGTCCGAAATTTCTCACGGTTGACAAGGGTCCAGGTCTGAGGACATCTATAGGCCAATATTTACTTTTAGTCATAGCGCCCCCCGCTGGCAACAGGAAATGCGCCTCATATGACAAACATCATCCGATTTACATGAAACTTGTGTGGTCGACACATGATACTGAGCTGCCCCCTATACTTTAATCATGCCCACTTACTCAGGCCACGCCCCCTTTCATAACATTTGAACCGTTTAAGGTAGAGTCTTGTGTGAGGTGTCATTGAACTCAGCAGAGAGTTCCTTCTTCATTGGTGATGGTCTGGCCCGCCCCCATGTTTAAGCCACGCCCCCTTTCATAAATGCTGACCCATCTAAGGTAGAGTCTTGTGTGAGGTACCATTGAACTCAGAAGAGAGTTCCTTTTTAATTGGTGATGGTTTGACCCGCCCTCCTATAATTTAGCCACGCCCCTTTTTACAGCTAATGAACTGTATGACGTAGAATCTTGTGTGAGGTATCGCTGAACTCAGCAGGGAGTTCCCTTTTCATTGGTGACGATTTGCAGTGTCTGAGTGCCGTGCAAATGCACGGTCACAAGGAGCGGCGTCCGCCAGTAACCCAGAGGCGCGAGGGCCCGTCCATCGCTGCTTGCAGCTTTAATTGCATTTTGTGTCTGTTAAGAGGCACAAAGGCACTCTTTATGTTATGCCCCCAAATCTACCGTTTTAGCTAACTGGGAGCTAAGGGCATTAGCTGCAGCAACTCCAGTTTGCTAAGACCGATTCTGTTCAGTTTTTTTTGCTATCGACAGTACTCACATATTTATAGTGATCAAGATTAACAAACAAATTGCCCGGAGTTCTCCTTTGAGAGAAGACATGCTGATGAGGCAAAGTTTGGCATTGGCCTAATCCATTTCTTATCCACGTTAGCTAGTGTTGCACCTAACGTTAGCACCAAATTACAAAGAACTTACTAGTGACTTTGATTGGCACAAACAATATCACTGGCTCCACAGCTTTGCAGCAGTACAGTAACTTTGTCTCATCATTCCCTTGTGTTTTAATACATCTAGTGGTCGTTCTGTGTCACAACACCAGTTAGTGGTCTACATGGAGGCCTGTTGTTGTTGCTGCAGTGTAGCAGGGAGTCCTGGAGACATGATCGGACATGAGGAAGGCTGTCAGCTCTCAAGAAATGTTCAGAGTTTAAATTAATACCCTGCACTTATCAATTATTGTTGTTTGACTTTTTCAGAGAGATTACACAACATTTGTTGTCAGTATTGAAATGTGGCTTTAAACAATATGGTTAACTTACAACATCGAAAACTAAAGTTATTGTTATTGTCAGACGTTACCCACAAGACGAAGCTCTGCAGATCAATTCTAGATGAAAACAGGAAAAATGTCTCAGGTGGTATGGCAGGCCGTTTTTACATTTAATCGAACCACACTCCTATCTGTAATTACATATTAGATATTTATAATATCTAATACTTCTCCGGGAACCATCACCTTATCGTGGTGGAGAGGTTTGTGTGTCCCTATGAACCTGAGGGCTGTGTTGTCTGGAGCTTTGTACTCCTGGTAGGGTCTCCCAAGGCAAAGTGGTCTCAGGCGAGGGGCCAGACAAAGAATGGTTCAAAAACCCTATGAAAAAACGAGGTAGAGATGATGTGACCCTGCCCGGAGGAAGCCCGGGGCCCCCGTCTGGAGCCAGGCCCAGATTGAGGGCCCGTCAGCGAGCGCCTGGTGGCCGGGTTTGCCACGGAGCCCGGCCGGGCACAGCCCGAAAAAGCTACGTGGCACCTCTCTCTCCAACCCATGGGCCCACCACCTGTGGGAGGAACCGCTGGGGTCGGGTACGCTGCCACATGGGTGGCAGTGAAGGTCAGGGGCCTCGACGGACCAGACCCGGGCAGCGGTGCTGGCTCTGGGGACGTGGAATGTCACCTCTCTGTGGGGGAAGGAACCGGAACTTGTGCGGGAGGTGGAGCGCTACCAGTTGGATCTGGTGGGGCTTACCTCTACGCCCGAGAACCCGAGTGGACAATGTTCAAAGTTTCCATTGCTGAAGCTGCGGCGGGGAGCTGTGGTCTTAGGGTCTTAGGTGCCTCAAGGGGCGGCAACCCACGAACACCGTGGTGGACACCGGTGGTCAGGGAAGCCGTCCGACTGAAGAAGGAGTCTTTCTGGGATATGTTATCCCAGGGGACTCCGGAGGCAGTTGCAAGGTACCGAAGGGCCCGAAGGGCTGCAGCCTCTGCCGTGAAAGAGGCAAAGCAGCGGGTGTGGGAGAAGTTCGGAGAAGACATGGAGAAGGACTTTCGGTCGGCACCAAGGTGCTTCTGGAAAACCGTTCGCCACCTCAGGAGGGGGAAGCGGGGAACCATCCAAGCTGTGTACAGTAAGGATGGGACGCGGCTGACCTCAACTGAGGAGGTAATAGGGCGGTGGAAGGAGCACTTTGAGGAACTCCTAAATCCGACTAATACGCCCTCTATGGTAGAGGCAGAGCTGGAGGATTATGGGGGATTGTCGTCAATTTCCCTGGTGGAAGTTGCTGAGGTAGTTAAACAACTCCACAGTGGCAAAGCCCCAGGGATTGATGAGATCCGTCCAGAAATGCTTAAAGCTCTGGGTGTGGAGGGGTTGTCTTGGTTGACACGCCTCTTCAACATTGCGTGGAAGTCGGGGACGGTGCCTAAGGAGTGGCAGACCGGGGTGGTGGTTCCCCTTTTCAAAAAGGGGGACCAGAGGGTGTGTGCCAATTACAGGGGTATCACACTTCTCAGCCTCCCCGGTAAAGTCTACTCCAAGGTGCTGGAAAGGAGGGTTCGGTTGATAGTCGAACCTCAGGTTGAAGAGGAACAATGCGGATTCCGTCCTGGTCGTGGAACAACGGACCAGATCTTTACTCTCGCAAGGATCCTGGAGGGAGCCTGGGAGTATGCCCAACCGGTCTACATGTGCTTTGTGGATCTGGAGAAGGCGTATGACCGGGTCCCCCGGGAGACACTGTGGGAGGTGCTGCGGGAGTATGGGGTGAGGGGGTCCCTTCTCAGGGCCATCCAATCTCTGTACGACCAAAGCGAGAGCTGTGTCCGGGTTCTCGGCAGTAAGTCGGACTCGTTTCAGGTGAGAGTTGGCCTCCGCCAGGGCTGCGCTTTGTCACCAATCCTGTTTGTAGTATTTATGGACAGGATATCGAGGCGTAGTCGGGGTGGAGAGGGGTTGCAGTTTGGTGAGCTGGGGATCTCATCGCTGCTTTTTGCAGATGATGTGGTCCTGATGGCATCGTCGGCCTGTGACCTTCAGCACTCACTGGATCGGTTCGCAGCCGAGTGTGAAGCGGCTGGGATGAGGATCAGCACCTCTAAATCTGAGGCCATGGTTCTCAGCAGGAAACCGATGGAGTGCCTTCTCCAGGTAGGGAATGAGTCTTTACCCCAAGTGAAGGAGTTCAAGTACCTTGGAGTCTTGTTCGCGAGTGAGGGAACAATGGAGCGGGAGATTGGTCGGAGAATCGGTGCAGCGGGTGCGGTATTACACTCAATTTATCGCACCGTTGTGACGCAAAGAGAGCTGAGCCAGAAGGCAGTTTTCGTTTTCGAGTTTTCGAGTTTTCGTTCCTACCCTCACCTATGGTCATGAAGGCTGGGTCATGACCGAAAGAACGAGATCCAGGGTACAAGCGGCCGAAATGGGTTTCCTCAGGAGGGTGGCTGGCGTCTCCCTTAGAGATAGGGTGAGAAGCTCAGTCATCCGTGAGGAGCTCGGAGTAGAGCCGCTGCTCCTTCGCGTCGAAAGGAGCCAGTTGAGGTGGTTCGGGCATCTGGTAAGGATGCCCCCTGGGCGCCTCCCTAGGGAGGTTTTCCAGGCACGTCCAGCTGGGAGGAGGCCTCGGGGAAGACCCAGGACTAGGTGGAGGGATTATATCTCCAACCTGGCCTGGGAACGCCTTGGGATCCCCCAGTCGGAGCTGGTTAATGTGGCTCGGGAAAGGGAAGTTTGGGGTCCCCTGCTGGAGCTGCTACCCCCGCGACCCATTACCGGATAAGCGGAAGAAGATGGATGGATGGATGGATATTTATAATAGCATTTCTCCTCTATTTTCGAATGATCGTGCTTCCCTCCCTCATGTCCCCCTCCTGCCGGGTAAGACTAGTGGAGGTGGGCCGTGTTAAAATGGACAGGTGCAGAAATGGGGTGCTTGGATCCAACTAACTGCTAACTGCTGGTGGAGTTTGCGACTGTTAAATGCCGACCATTCTACATTCCACGCAAATTTACGGCTGTGTTTATACTCTGTGTTTACAGCCCGCCAGGCGCTAATGCTAGTATGCGTTAGCTGAACTTTGCGGAGCCTATAATGTGTGTGCACTAAATGTAGCCTGTTTCGTATGTCGTTTTTATATATTTTAAGTGTGTAACACCACTTGAGCCACAGTGAAACGTTGTTTCATGTATATGGTTGAAATGACAATAAAACACACTTGAGTTGAGTTGACCGTCTCACTGTCTGTCTATGTCTGTAAACGGTAGGCGTGGCTTGGGAGTGGACTCTAAAGCAGCGAAGCAAGTGCATTCTGGGATTTGGTGTCTTTCATCCACAGAAGCCAAAAACACATTTTCTGGCTTTTCTCGGCCTAGAAGCCACCAATTTCTAAAAAGAAAATTCACATTTCTACTACATAAGTGACCCAATTTAATCTTTCCAACAGTGAAATATCACTTTAAAGATTTCCACAATAAAATTCGTACTTGTAGCAATTGTTTGTCAAGATATCAAAACTAAATTTAAATCCTTAAAAAGTATAAGTGGCCATTTTAACATTTAGTAGCTAGACTGGATATTTATTGTAGATATATGTATTTAATTCTTCCTAGTCAGAAAGAACTTTCTAGATATCTGCAATAGATTTTATTAGAATATGTCCACATCCTGTTGTGTAGACCAGATTTGATTAAAGAACAGCCCTGCTACAAAGCTCTGCTTACTGTAGATTTCCTCCAGTGCTCAGTCACTGCTTACTCAGGCCTTGTGTTCAACAACTGCTTTATTTCACAGTTTTTAATCTACAATCACATATTTAAAGATTTCTTTAACTCATAAACCATCTTACAGAATTCATGAAAGAATTAAAAAATGGCCAAAGTGACCAGTAATTATCCAAAACACTTTTCACACAAGATAGAAACATCCATTAACTTTTTATACCCGGTATAACAACGACACATGCTGTGTTCTGTAGACACTATGGGATGTAATAGGCCTAACTCTTAAATGAAGCTTCATCACACAATGAAATATTTAGCAATATGTTTTCTGTGGCTGCACATCAAAAACAAATGAATGTGTATACAAATAAATGTGTATCTGATTACATAATCAACACATTAATTTGATGCATCATGACACACGTTATGTGGACAATATCTATTTGAACCTCTGTTAAACGCACAGACATTTATTATAACTTCCAGAAGAAATCAGTTTCTAAAGACACCAACAATGTCAATGAATTGCTGCACATTCAACCATATAATAATAAATGGAATAAAGTGTAAATCAGTCACCAGAGGAAACAGATTCTGCAGAAGATAATATGTAGACTATATGAATATGTACATTTGTTCCCCTGATTGAAAATAAATCAATACATGAAATGAGATCAGTGATTAGTTTACTCTGACAGGAGAGATGACCAGAGGGGCAGAGTTTTTACCACCATCATTAATACAGGGACTGAAGAATGGGAAGAGTTTCTCAGTGAAGGAGCAGCCAGTAAAGGAGTAGATAAGAGCTGCAGCATCTACATCATAAAAGGAGACCAGACCCTCTTCATAATCCACAAACACCCCCACCTTCTGAGGAGGAGACTTCAGAGAGAGACGGACTGGAGGGTCAGCTAGAGCTTCGTACTCATTTCTATTTCTCAACAATATAGTCCAGTATACTTTCTGAGGGCTCGCTGTGATGCTTCCCTTCCTGTTGATCGACTCTCTGACCACTCCTAAAGTCCATTTAGTCTTTCCTTTAACTTGAACCTCAAAGTAAAATCTGCCTGAAGAGAAACTCTGTCTTCCTAAAACACAAACAATATTAGAAAATCTCTCTGGGATGTCTGGGAGATTCTTCCTCACATCCCCAAGATTCACTTGTTTCCCATCATCAGACAGGATGAGATCAGGATATGCTGTATCTGGATCAAAAGTCACATCCACTGCATATTGCTGGACCCTCTTCAGCTCAGACTCAGCGAGCCGCTTCTTCATCTGTTTAACAAGTGTCTCCTCCATCTGAACCACAGCTTTCACCACAGTCCCCTCATATGATGATGGACGGACGCTGACCTCTGTCCAGTCCTTGGTGGGTGGAGGTTGTTGGGTGTTTAGGGACTGGACACTCTGGAGAAGATGGAGGTGGTCTTCAGAGCGTAACACCTGCTCCACCTCAGTGCTTCTCTTCATCAGCTCAGAGATTTCCTGTTCCAGCTCTTTGATTAAAGATTTGGCCTGTTTTTCTGTTGTTTTCTGCTTCTCTTGGATTGCGTTGATGAGCTCATTCAGGCCTCTCTCAACAGAAGGAAGAAAGAAGTGAAGACCTGAACACCTTCTGCTATCTCTCTGTCTGCATCTTCCTCACTGAGATCGACTGAGTGTTTGACCTCCTGAATCTTCAGTCGTCTCTTCTGGATCATGTGCTGAATTTCAGCCCCTGTCTTCCCCAGCTCTACCTTCTTTCCTTCATATTCTTCTTTCAGAGGAACAACATCATGCATCTTGTGATCTAAAACAGTGCAGAGCATGCAGACACATGTCTGGTCGGTCTTACAGAACAGCTCCAGAGTTTTATCGTGCTTCGTACACATCCTGCCTTCCAGGTTCTCCACAGGGTCGATCAGCTCATGTCTTTTCAGGCCTGACATTGTCAGATGAGGCTCTAGGTGTGTCTCGCAGTAGGAGGCCAGACATACCAGGCAGGACTTCAGGGCCTTCAGTTTGGTCCCAGTGCAGACGTCACAGGGAACTTCTCCTGGTTTGGACACTTGTTGCTCTGAGCTGCTGCTGCTGGCTTTCTGTTGAGCTGACTGTCTGAACTGAGCAACCATCTCAGAGATGAAAGTGTTGACCCTTAAATCAGGTATTGTGGTAAAAAACCCTCCTTACACATTGGACACAGGTACTGGTCATTAGTATTCCAGTGTTCAATAATGCAGTTCTTGCAGAAGTTGTGACCACATGGTGTAGCCACAGGATCAGTGAACACATCCAGACAGATGGAGCACATAAACTGATCTTCAGATGACAGAATGCTCACAGCAGCCATATCTACACGTGGTGTGAATGAAAAGAAAAGATAACATTCAAAATACACTTTATTTAATGTTGCAAGCAGTGATGAACAAGCCCTTGCCCATTCCTGTCGGGGATACTGATCGCCAGTCAACGTGGCTCTTGCTTTTTCCAGGATCATCAGACACTTTGTGCATGAATTGGACATTATTTCCTGCACTCAGCGTGTGTCGCTAAAAATGAAGTATTGTACATTTTGTACCACTTCCTGTGTCCACTATGTAAACGAATGTATGAATGAATGAATGAAAACGAAATTCAAAATGGATGACTTCCAGTTGGGTGGAGCTAATCATTGACATATATAAAATGGACCAACAGATCCCGTTGCTCTGGACGGAGACCATTGAAGGATATTAGAAGCACTTTTCCGGTGAGCGCTGAGCGTTACTGCACAGCCTCCAACTGAGAGAGACAACGTAAATGTGACGTGAGCAACCTGTCTGAAAGTTGTAAGTCTTCTAGTAGCTATGGCAAGAGAAATCTCAATCATTCCGAATCTTGCAGAGACGGAGAGCGTAGGTATATATAAGGAGATAAGATGGACACAGGCTAATTATTGCTAACTAAAATGCTAGTTAACATTAGTAATTAAACCTAAACAGTTCATGTAAGTTGAAACTGCCTGCGAGCTTCTCCTGTACTATGCGGTAATTCCTCTACTATGCGACAGTAAGTCGCTTGGTTATGACACAATCGTTAGCCTATTTTTATAAAAACGTCTGCTACGGAGCCATAACGTGAGATACAAGGTAATGGAGCCTTTTATACATTGTTGTGTTTCTTTAGAAATAAACAATGGACAAATAGAGTCTTTAAACGCTTCAGATGTAAAGTTATTCACTGTCAAAGTGACGTCAAAATGAATGGCAGTCAATGGTATGCTAACAGGTGGTGATCGTTTTGTAGCATCAAAATGGCGCCATAGGAGGTTCGAGTTCTGAAGCGAAGCTTACCCCCTTGGAGCTAATGAGAGCATTTTGGAAACAAATGATGAGAGCAATGTGGGTTCATCATTTCGTTAATATATTACAACTAAGGCATTCCACGCATAAGGGAGCGCTAAACATGCATGAATATTCTGAATATTCTCGCAACGTTCAAAGGTTTTATGTGTGCGCAAAGTTTTTGTGAGTTTTCTTTTAAATGCATTAAAAAACAAAGTAAACTGAGGGGGAAGGGGGGGCTCTATAGAGCTGACGTGCCACGCCCAAGCCCAAATTTGATATCGGATCAAAATAATTACTAGTTTAAACATGGGCCAAAGTTCTGTGAGTTTTCATGCATCCTAAAGTCCTCAAACGTGTTTGTAAACTGAAAATGAACGCACATAATCCAAGATGGTTGAATTTCTCTCAGGCGAAAAAATATAAAAATGTTCATTAAGATGAGAGCAATGATCCCACCAAATTTCATGAAAATCAAAGAAACTTTATCCCAACCCTGGCGTGCGTTGGGGATGCTATGGAGCCTGCTGGCCAAGCCCGAGCCCAATCACTGCAGATCTTTACAAATTTCACCAGTTCTGACGTGTGCTGATTTTCACAAGTTTTCAAGCATCCTAAGCCCCTCAGAAATGTAACAAAATAATAAGTGAACACATCCAGACGGAGCACAGAAACTGATCATCAGACAGCTCACAGCAGCCATATCTACACACTGAGAACAAAAAGTATTATAAAATGTTGTTACACACATAATTGTCAGATGAATAAAAATGATCAAAGTATGATTACTGCAATTTTGACAAACTTAAACAATTAAGCACACAGTATGATATTTCTATAGTTCAGGGTCTCTCAATCAAATCAATAACAAAAGACAGACTGATGATGTTGTGAAGTAGTGAGGGATCTTGGGAGATAACCCACACTACGTGACTCAGGCAGAAATAATGTTCAAGGAGACATGGTTAGCATGGTTAGCAGCATGGTTAGCATTGCTAAGCCTCTGTCCTGATTGACAGGTCAGTGTGTAGCCACACCCTAAAACTTCCCCTGCTATGGCCATATGCTGTGTACACCAATAATATGACGCCATGCCTTCTCTATTTTAGCCTCCCTGCCATTACCTTGCTGAAAATGACAGATTTCTCTAGTTTTGAACATTTTTTGAAACATTTGGGATAATGTAAATACACAGCTCAAGAAGGTGAGTTATCCATCTGACAAGTGTCATTAAAAAACGATGAGTGTAGCTTCTTGTTTGAATAAAGCTGCTACATTTAGCTGTACGTTTAGTTTTAATGCTGTTTGTTAAAACAGTAAATATAATCAGCTGCACTCACCGGTATTTGTTGAGAAAGACCTGACGAACTCAGTTCAATATTTCTTCAGACAGAAACACAGAGACTTGTTGACATTGTTGTCGACTGCACTCGACAACAATGACATGTCAAGGAGTGAACAGAACAGAGGACATTAAACACAGGGCCAAACAAGCAGGGAGGGGGCCAACAGGTGAAACATACTAGGGACAAATCAGACTCAAACAGGAAACAAAGCTAAACCAAGACACATGAAACCAAACACTACAAAATAAAACAGGAAATAAACCAAGCCAAACATACATTCATCAAAATGAGTTCAGGAAAAAAAAGAACAGATTTTTTTTGTTTGTTTATTTGTGCATTGCAGGTGCTATTCTTCCTGAGGTCCTTACAACTCTCTTGAAAATGTGACAATGCAATAATAAACACAAATAAAAACATCATAAACAATAAAATATATATAATAATAAAATACACTATAATTTCATGACACAACTCATATAAAATAACAAAATACACACATAAGACAAGGACAGACACATAGACAGCTCCACCAGTGCAGTCATCGGGCATTCCTTACATTTAGGTTGAACACATCTTTAAGACAGGTATGTCTTTCATCCTCTCTGGACACATCTCACAACTAAACAAACATATATTGTTAAACTTCAACCAATGTTGTTTCTTTGTCTACTCAACTTCTCTAATCAATAGATATGTTTTAACTAAACTTTTAAATTTCCTTTTACGGCTTTCTTAGGTTATTTGTTCAGGTAACACATTCCATTCTTGCATTGCTCTATACATGACAGTTCGTTTAAAAGTTTCTAGGGCCCGAGCGCCGACAGCGGCGAAGGCCCTATTGAAACTGAAGTAATTAGGGCCCGAGCACCGACAGCGGCGAAGGCCCTGTTGAAACTGAAGGAATTATTATTAGGGCCCGAGCGCCGACAGCGGCGAAGGCCCTATTGAAACTGAAGGAATTATTATTAGGGCCCGAGCGCCGACAGCGGCGAAGGCCCTATTGAAACTGAAGGAATTATTATTAGGGCCCGAGCGCCGACAGCGGCGAAGGCCCTATTGAAACTGAAGGAATTATTATTATTCTTTTTCCCGGCAAATTAATTGGCTTTTTGAGGGGCTTAACATATTCAAAAACTCACCAAATTTGGCAGTCGCATCAAGTCTGGTGAAAATGTACGTATTTTAAGGGATTCGGGAATAGGCGCGCAAAAATGGCTCGCTAGAGCCCCAGCAGTGCGTTTAACGTAGACTCACGAAAGTTGGTACACATGTGTATCAAGTCAATTGGAGCCATATCCTAAACCCAACAGGAAGTCTGCCATTTTGAATTGAAAGTTTGAAATTAATGCGATTTTGGCCATTTCCACATGTCGTACTTTAACGAACTCCTCCTAGAGATTTCATCTGATCAACTTCAAATTTGGTCAGTACCATCTTAAGAAGTTAAAGATGAAAAGTTGTTAAAAGAAAAAAATTTCGTCATAGGGCGTGGCCGTGGCGGTGCGGCCATTTTGTGTGTTTCGCCACCAAAACAGGAAGTGGCTGTAACTTGAGTGTACATTGTCCAATTCGCTCGAAACTTTCCAGGATTCATAAGAGTCCAACCCTGAGGACAAATAAATGCTGATATTTACTTAAAGTCATAGCGCCCCCTAGTGGCAACAGGAAGTAGGCCTAAAAGTCAAGGTGCTATACTTTAACGAACTCCTCCTAGAGATTTCATCCGATGTACTTCAAACTTGGTCTGTATCATCCCAACACCTTAAAGATGAAAAGTTATTAAAAGAAAAACTTTTCGTCTGACGGTGTGGGCGTGGCGTGGCGGCCATTTTGAGTGTTTAGCGATGAACAAAGAAGTTGTTGTAACTTGAGTGTACGTTGTCGTTTCTGCCCGAAATTTATCACGATTGACAAGGGTCCACGCCTGAGGACACCTACAGGCCAAATTTGACTTTTGGTCATAGCGCCCCCTGCTGGCAACAGGAAATGCGCCTTATATGACAAACATCATCCGATTTACATGAAACTTAGAATGTGTGGTCTAAATGTGACAATGAGCCGGCCCCTATAATATAACCACGCCCACTTACTCAGGCCACGCCCCCTTTCATAACGTTTGAACCGTTTAAGGTAGAGTCTTGTGTGAGGTGTCATTGAACTCAGCAGAGAGTTCCTTCTTCATTGGTGATGGTTTGGCCCGCCCTCTGTGCGTAAGCCACGCCCCCTTTCATAACATTTGAACGATTTAAGGTTGACCATTGTGTGAGGTATCAATGAAATCAGCAGAGAGTTCCTTCTTCATTGGTGATGGTTTGGCCCGCCCCCTATGCTTAAGCCACGCCCCCTTTCATAACATTTTAACCGATTAAGGTAGATGTTTAACGTAGACTAAGTGGTACAGATATGTAGCATGTCAAGACGTACAAAAAAGGTCATTGGAACCATACCCTAAACCCAACAGGAAGTCTGCCATTTTAAATTGAAAGTTCGAAATTAGTGCGATTTTGGCCATTTACACATAACGTCGTAATTTAATGAACTCCTCTTAGTGATTTCATCCGATCAACTTCAAATTTGGTCTGTGCAATCTTAAGACCTTAGAGATGAAACCTTATTAAAAGAAAAACTTTTCGTCATAGGGCGTGGCCGTGGCGGGGTGGCCATTTTGTGCGTTTTGCCATCGAAACAGGAAGTGGGTGTAACGAGTGTATATTGTCCAATTGGCTCGAAACTTTTCATGATTCGGAACACTCTAACCCTGAGGACATTTAACGGCCAAAATTGACTCAAAGTCATAGCGCCCCCTAGTGGCAACAGTAAGTAGGCCCAAAACTATACGTGCTATGCTTTAACGAACTACTCTGAGAGATTTCATCCAATCAACTTCATATTCGGTCTGTGTCATCTAAAGAACTCATCGATGAAAAGTTATTAAAAGCAAAACTTTTCGTTCAACGGTGAGGGCATGGTGTGGTGGCCATTTTGAGCATTTATCAATGAACAAAGAAGTTGTTGTAACTTGAGTGTACATTGTCATATCTGCCCGAAATTTCTCACGATTGAGAAAGGTCCAGGCCTGAGGACATCTACAGGCCAAAATTGACTTGTGGTCATAGCGCCCCTCACTGGCAACAGGAAATCAGCCTTACATGACAAACATTATCCAATTTACACAAAACTTATGTGTGATCTACATGTGATATTGAGTCCCCCCCTATACTTTAACCACGCTCATGTACTCAGGCCACGCCCCTTTTTATAACTACTGACCCATTTGATGTAGACTATTGTGTGAGGTATCATTGAACTCAGCAAAGACTTCCTTTTTAATTGGTGACGGTTTGCCCCACCCATTTGCTTAGCCACACCCCTATAATGTCAGCTAATGAACTCAGCAGGGAGTTCCCTTTTCATTGGTGACTATTTGCAGTGTTTGAGTGCCGCGCAAATGCACGGTCGCAAGGAGCGACGTCCGCCAGTAACCCCGACGCGTGCAGAGGAGCGAGGGCCCGTCCAACGCTGCTTGCAGCTTTAATTTGAATTGTTACCCTAAATAAGTATGGTTTCACCATAACTTGGTGCATAAAAGTGTATCATAATGCAGAAAATGAAGTACTTGACACCATTTGAGCCATGAAAAACCCTGAGATGTCACTATTATATTATAGCCAATAAAAATGGCAATGTAAGTGTGGACACAGTCTCAGGGTAAGACTCTGCATCTCCACCATCTGATTTGTGTACCTTTGACTAACCTGTCAATCATGCTGGCCTGTGGCCCCCATGACTTTTAAGTATTTTATTTGGTGGGTATGCTCATTAAGCGATGCATTCATCCAATGTTTTTCTCTCCAGAAAATTGATATTGGAAAAGGTCAAATAAGTCACTTGAAGGTAGATTTAAGCATTTGTTACCTGGTTGAGGAAATCTGATTAGTTCCAGTTATTAAGGCCACGTAGTCAACCATTTAAATCAAATGTGTGGACTTTTGTTGATAAAGCTTGGTCAGCTGGCTCATATATTACTACTTAATACAATTGTTTTTACTGGAAAGCCACTTTCCCAGTCTACCACTTATCATTTTGGGGGTAACAATGTAAAGGAAAAGAAGCAGGCAGACAGCAATTTAACTGTGACAAGGAAACCATTTATTTTTACAGCACATCTCACATCATATTATATGATTAGAAATAGCTGATCAGGCAGTTTTCTTTATTCAGCTGCCTCTTTACCCTAAAAACACAAATAAAAAAGCGTTTAATCAACTTTATTTCAAACAAATCTGACTGATAGTATAAAATTCTGTCAGTATAAATCAAATTTAAAATTTAAATGTACGTCTTTATTGGTATGTTTACCTTGCCAGAGTCACGGCTCTTCGCTCTCAACTTGTTGACCTGGGACTCCGCAATGTCAGCGCGCTCCTCAGCCTCCTCTAGCTCATGCTGGACCTTCCTGCACTTGGACAGATGAGTGTTGGCCTGCTCCTCCTGAAAAAACAGAGATTGACAACACGAAAGGTAATCTTCAATTGCAATAAATCTGCCACAGTATCAAGCTTTCAGTGATGTGTAAATCTATATATTGCCCTTACCGCCTCCTCAGCCTGCCTCTTGTAGGCCTTAACTTTGAGCTGCAACTTGTCAACTAGATCCTGCAGCCTGGCAACGTTTTTCTTGTCCTCCTCAGTCTGTTAAAGTTTATTTAAAGTAAATAAATGTTTTTGTACTAAATATGTTAAGTTGATTTGTATGACAACTATCAAAGTGACTGTACCTGATAGGTGAGCTCCTTCACCCTCCTCTCATATTTGCGGACACCCTTAATGGCATCTCCTCCGCGTCTCTGCTCAGCCTCAACCTCTGCCTCCAGTTCACGCACCTTCAATGAACAATAAGGCAATAAGAATACATCTTTTTTTAATTTAAAGTTCAGCTCTGCAAATTCTTTCTTTCTTTCTTACCCTGGACTCAAGTTTCTGGAGCTGCTTCTTGCCACCCTTCATGGCCAGGTTCTCAGCCTCATCCAGGCGGTGCTGCAGGTCCTTAACAGTGACCTCCAGGTTCTTCTTCATCCTCTCCAGGTGGGAGCTGGTATCCTGCTCCTTCTTCAGCTCCTCAGCCATCATAGCAGCCTAGAAGAGACAGCATAAAATGTTGATTAGAATAATCTTGAAAATACACATTGGAGTGAAAGTAAGAACAATTAAAATGTAAACCCACATCAGTGATGGCCTTCTTGGCCTTCTCCTCTGCATTCCTTGCTTCCTGAACAGTGTCATCCACTTCACTCTGGACCTGGACCAGGTCAGACTCAAGCTTCTTCTTGGAGTTCAGAAGGCTTGTGTTCTAAAAGGCAAAAAAAGATGTAGGCATGTTAGTCATCACATGATTTTCATATGTTCACATTAGATTTTTGAATTATTGAAGAAATGATTGGGGTTGTTTACCTGAGAATGCAGAAGTCCAACACGCTCACTGGCATCCACCAGCTCCTGCTCAGCGATTTTGCGACTTCTCTCCGTCTGTTCCAGAGCAGTTCTAAGTTCCTCGATTTCAGCTACCATCAGACCGTTTCTGCGATCCACCATAGCAGCTTGTTCCTTGAATTCCTCCTGTGCTCTGACAGCATCATCAAGGTGCAGTTGTGCATCCTAGAGAAAAAATATCAGGACAATATTCACATGAATGCCAAAATGTACCTGCACTGATCATAGTCTGTGCAACAATTCTGTGTCTAACAATACCTTCAGTTGCGCCTGCACATTCCTTAGCTGCTTCTGGGACTCAGCAGCCTGGCGATTGGCGTGGCTCAGCTGAATCTCCATCTCATTCAGGTCTCCCTCCATCTTCTTCTTGATTCTCAGGGCATCGTTTCTGCTCCTGACCTCAGAATCCAGACTGCTCTGCATGGAGTCAATCACCCTCTGGCTGTTCCTCTTGATCTGCTCCATCTCCTCATCTTTCTCTGCCAGCTTCCTGTCCACCTCACCCTTAATCTGGTTGAGCTCCAGCTGGACACGCAGGATCTTAGACTCTTCGTGTTCCAGAGTTCCCTGATGATATCAAATAATGAAATATTAATCTCTGCCTTCACACCTTTTTAAAGTATATTTGTCCATGATTTAGATTTTTTTTCAGTAGATGTCCCCAGAAGAAAATGTACCTCAGCCTCTTCAAGAGCCGTCTGGATCTCAGATTTTTCAGCCTCCACCTGCTTCTTGGACTTCTCCAGCTCATGGATGCTCTTGCCAGTCTCACCAATCTGTTCAGTTAGATCTGAGATCTCCTCTGCATAGAGATACATGTGTTTTATATTGTTAAGCCTTACAATGTAAAATATAAACACTTTATTCCAACATATGTTGAATACAATGTAAGAAATACATGAGTTGAATACAATGTAACTGTTACATAATGTAGAACTCACGTTGAAGGTTCTTGTTTTCACGCTTCAAAGTCTCCAGCTGATCCAGAGATTCCTCATAAGAGTTCTTCATCTTGAACAGCTCAGTGCTGAGAGAACGAGTCTCCTTCTGTGCTCCCTCGAGCTCTGCCTGACCCTCCTCGTACTTCTGTTTCCACTCTGCCAACACCTGAATAACATGATTGGTTATGTAGCAATATGAGGAAAAATAAATATGTCTTTCATTGTTTCTGTGTGGCTTGGCAACACAAAGTTAACAATGCTACCTTGTCAAAGTTCCTCTGCTTCTTGTCCAGGTTGGCAGCCAGCCCATTGGCCCTCTCCACATCAATCATGAGGTCCTCCACCTCACTCTGGAGCCTCTGTTTGGTTTTCTCAAGAGAAGCACACTTGGAATTCACTGCCTCAATCTGCTCCTCAGCCTCCTGAAGACGCTGAGCCAGCTTTTTCCTGTTTAAAGAAGGTAAGATTAGTTTCCCACTAAAAACTATGAAGTGAACTAAAGCCTTAGTAACAATAATCTGCAGCGTGAGTTCTTGTGTTTTGAGTGTTGCATTGTTGTTTGTTTGAAGCCTTAATATTCTTAGAGTAGCGAGTATTTCAAAATAACAGGTTTTGGAAAGGGGGATGGGCAATTCATAATCAGCCTAGTGTTGTTATTAATAGCTCATTTTTAAAGATCTAGATGAACATATGAAGGCAGAGCTGTAAAATGTTTGCTCCAAAGCTGAGTTGTGCTAAAATGATACACTGGCCATTGAACTGGTTGAATGTTGCTCACTTGGCTTCCTCAAGCTCCTCAGTGCGCTGGATAGCATCCGTTTCATACTTAGCTCTCCACTGAGCCACCTCACTGTTGGCCTTGGACATCCCACGCTGCAGCTCAGCCTTGGCCTCTTGCTCCTCCTCAAACTGCTCTCTCAGCAGATCACAGTCATGGCGGGCTGATTGTAGTCCATGGGCAAGAGCATTTTTGGCCTGGTGTAAGACATGATTGAATTTACAAAATTCCTGAATCCCAAACCAATAATACCAATACACACTCACTTAAACGTACAATATGTAACTTTCTGCCGCTAGGGGTCTCTCAACCAAAACAATGGATTGTAAACACAGACGTTTGATGACGTTGGGAAGTTGCGTGGAATTATGGGAGTTTTTATTGCTGAACACTATCGTCGATTAGAATGCATCTGTTCACGACGAGTTTACCCATTCAAGTTTATTCATGTTACGTTTAGTAATGTTTATTCATGTCATGCTAATAAAATAGCTGCAGTTTCCCCAACATAATTACGTTTTTCTTGATTCAATCTGTATTGGTAGCTTGCTGACCAGTTAGCGGCTAACGTTAGTAGGTTTTAGCTAAAACCAGACTATCACAGTATTTTTCACATGCCAATGTCACCTTTTGGATTTTACTGGGCGGACAGGGTTTGTTGTAATGCTAGCTAGCTACTCAAGGAGGCTGAGAGACGAGTGTGGGTGGGGATTCATTAAACTGCCGTTAGCGTCGTAAGCACACGGCACCGGCTGGGGTGGAAACAACGGTAACAAGCTATTGCTACATGTCCCGGCTGTGTTGTCAGCTATCATCCCGATTGAAGTCTCTTTGTGCCGGGGGAGTGAGGCAGGCAGACCGGAGTGTGCTAGCTGGCTAAATTAGCATTATATTAATCGTCTATCTATACAGCTAACATTAACGTTACTAGTGAACTTATTCGTGGGTTAGCGCAATGCTGCTTTTATCCATGGTCAAAACAATCATACTACTAACAACTTTAAGAGCGTGTTGAACGATATTGTAACCCTATAATGTTATCCACCAAGCATTAGCTAGCATTAATGTTAGCTACTTGTCAACCAGCACATAACAACATAACAATTAACATAACATTAAGCTGGATTAATATTGATATGTATCAATAAATAAGGTTTCTGCTTTATTACTGTGTTGCAAAGTGGCATGTAATTAATCACGAAATGATGCCTTTTGGCAGAAAAAGCAGTGTTACCAGTATTTTTTAGATTTACAATTACTCTCGAACGTAGCATCTGGGTGTTTTGACGGAAGTTACAAGTAACTAGATGGTGAAAGGTTATATGACGCCACTGACGGGCGACTAAATGAAATGTGATGTGTCTGAAAATAAAATAACAGATTTCTCTGGGTTTGCCATTTGATGGAAACATTTGGGATGGTGTAACTACACAACTCAAAAAAATATATAACATAGGTATGGTCATTTTTAGACATTTTAATGCAGAAACGTTACATATTGTACCTTTTAAATGTTTCTTACCTTAACCTCCTCTTCAACATGTCTTTTCAGCTCCTCAATCTGTTGTGTGAATGCCTGTTTGCCTCTGGTCAGCTGGGAGACAAGAGCTTCTTTCTCTTCAACTTGACGGCTGAACTCACCTTGTGTGAAAGATGCCACGATACATTAGTTTGTGTCACGTTTCTCAATAACATACACAACAGATCATTAACTGACAGCTTGTACTGTAGATACCATTTTCTGCCAGGAGACGTGCTCTCTGTGCACTTGTGTCATTGATTTGACGGACATTTTCATCATTCTTGGTCTTCAGTTCGCTGAGTTGGTCCTCTAGAGTACGGCACATCTTTTCAAGATTTCCCTAATGGGTAAATATAGATGAGATCAGTGATCAGATTTTATCTATAATATTAAGTACATTATACATATACATATACTAATTTGGGTAATAAATTAGCATGTAATGCATTGTGTACCTTTGCTTTAGCAACATTCTCCATGTTGCTGGAGAGGTCATCAATCTCCATCTTGTATTCACTCTTTTCCTTCTCAAGTTTCTGCTTCACACGCTGGAGGTTGTCGATCTGCTCTCCCAGCTCAGCAACGCTGTCAGCCTGCTTCTTGCGAAGAGCAGCAGCAGTGGCTTCATGCTGCAGAGTGGACTCCTCAAGATCACGACGGAGCTTCTGGAACTCGGCTTCACGCTTCTTGCTCATCTCAATCTGAGTAGCAGTGGCACCACCGGCCTCCTCCAGCCTCTCACTGATCTCCTCAAGTTCCCTGGAGAGGTCAGCTCTCTGCTTCTCAACCTTGGCACGAGCAGCACGCTCAGCCTCAATCTCCTCCTCCAGTTCCTCAATACGAGCCTGTTCAATGTAGATATAAGGTCTTTCAGTAAACTTTCACTTTTAATACACAAAATTGGAAATATCAGAAATGTTTTCTTTAAAACCATATGTCACCTGGAGCTCCTTGATCTTCTTTTGAAGCTGAGCACCAAGTGACTGCTCATCTTCAACTTTGCTAAGGAGCTGACTGATTTCAAAGTCCTTCCTGTGAGAAGTTTAGATGAAGAACATAGAGTTCATGCAGTTGACCACACATTTTATAAGAATGATTCTTTTGTACAAATTCAAAAACTGTTACTTTTTAATTTTCTCGTCAGACTGCTGCTTCTCATTCTCAAGATCCATGATGGATTCCTGGGCCAGTTTCAGATCACCCTCAAGCTTTCTCTTGGATCTCTCAAGGTCCATACGGAGCTTCTTCTCTTGCTCCAGAGAACCCTCAAGCTGAAAAATACGATTCATTTCTAATCATCAAATTCAAGAATCCTGCTTTGCCAATCCAAGAGACTTTGTAAACTTACATCATCCACTTGCTGCTCAAGCTTGGTCTTGGCCTTGGTCAGAGTGTTGACTTTGTCTTCCTCTGCCTGCAGGTCATCAAGAGTCTGCTGATGAGCCTCCTGAAGGGCTTTCTTTTCCTTGGTCAGCTTAGCAATGCTCTCATCCTGAGAGGCCATCTCCTCAGTCAGGTTCTTCACCTAAATGTGCAAGAAAAATCTTTTCTTTAAACTGTCATCATTATAATCTTACTTGATATGCTGGACAGATTATTACAGTTTTTCCTCTGGATTCTTTTTTAATGGGCAGGTGGGGGACGGGTTAACGTTAGGGTTGAAAATTAGTGGGGGTGCACTAGTATCTACGCTACCAGCCTGTAACAGCAATGAAAAATAGCAAAGGGTCAAATGCCTTTCCATTATATTACATTATGTAGTGTCCTTTCTCTCTAAGAATGAGTTCTGTTTCAGTCTTTGGGTGAGAATAACATTTGTTTACTGCTGTGAGTCCATTCAGCTTGACATATATCAACCACAGGTAATGAACAATTCCAGATAAATAACGCCTTTGCAGTGCACGTATCGCATCACATTTTTAACATAACCTGGAAAACTTTGAAAAAGTAAGGGAATACAGCCTGTCGTGTCAATACATCTCCTGCAGCAGGGGTGTGGTAGATGGACTGCAGGGTGCACACACTTCATTTCTCATTGGGGGTCAGAGAAACAGTAAATTTAATAAATTCAGTCACCATAACGGTATTTTCTAAGCCACGGGACCTGCGTGAGCGTGACTTCCATGATAATTAGCCGTCAAGGCTTTTGTCCCTGTTTATCACTCTACATGAGGTGAAAATGCTGTACTTGTGCTGTTGTTTGGTTGTCATGACTTTGCGATTGATTGACGTCCTTTCACTGTTTCAGTCCCTCACCCTCAACCTCAGCTCTGCAGAGTCAGGAAATGGGGACTTAATGAAAAAGTAAAATTCTGAAGCTGCGGCACCAATAATTCTGCAGCGGCGGGTCTCCCCTCCAGAATGTATTTAGTGGGAATACTATTATACACAAACCTTGTTCTCTGTGGCATGTTTCTCTTTTTCCACTTTGGCCAAGGTAAGCTCCAGGTCATCAATATCCTTCTTGAGCTCAGAGCATTCATCCTCCAGCTTTCTCTTCTTTGCTGTGAGCTCAGCATTGATTTCCTCTTCATCCTCCAGTCTCTCAGTTGTCTCTTTGAGTTTGGCCTCCATCTGAATCTTACTCTTGATAAGTCCCTCACATCTCTCTTCAGCATCATTCAGATTGTCTGATTCCTAGTTAATTTTATAAAGATAGATGTTAGCACATCAACTTTGAAAAACACGAAAAGCACAATTTTATGTTGCTGTGTACTTACAGATGATACTTGCAGCAGCAGATCATTCTTCTCCTGCAGAAGGGACACCATCTTCTCCTCCAGATCCTTCTTCTTGGCCAGGGCAGTCGCCAAGTCAGTTTTCATCTTTTCATAGTTCTCCTTCATATTTGACAGCTCCTTCTCAGTTTCAGCACTCTTCAGCATAGGTTTGATCTTGTAGTACACCTTCATCCATGGCCAGTGTTTGACATTCATGAATGAGCGGATATTGTACTGGATGGAATATATGGCTTCCCTGCAGACAAGAAGTAGCTGTTGTAAACAATATTGTTAGTGATTTGTAATACCATGATTCAGAATGAGCTGTTTTCAACATGCCTCCTCTCCATCATCTTCACAAACTCCTTTCTCATGACATAACCACGGGCCAAAGCCTGAGTCATGGTGACCAGAGTTGACAGTTTCTCATCTCTCATCTCCTCAAGGACACCCAGCAGACCGGCCTTGAAGAACACCTGATCAAACACAAAATAAAAATGAATGTAGGATGAACTCAGATAATGAATACTTCACACCCTGTAAAACAAAAACAAAAAACATTTTCACCTACCCCACATGGTCCAGGGCTTCTAAGGTGAAGGTGTTTTGATAATGGCCACATGCAGGCTGCTCTGCCTCTATCCTAACAATAAACCACTTATTCCTTGGCACCAAACTCTACAATCACGTAAGTAGTTTAGAGATATTTTGCTTTATATAATTAACAGAAAAACCATCAAACACACTGGACTGATCAACCTAACCTCTTTGGTCATTAATCTACAGTAAAATAAGAGAGCAAGGTGTTTACCTTTGTGTGTCCGAATTTGTACTCGTCATGTGGAATATCAATTGACCCAAGCAGCTTCTCTGAAGCCTTCTTGTTGTCAATGAACTGGCCATCAGGGATGACACTGGCATTCAGCACCTTGTACCTTTTTATGAGAGTCAATGGTCAGTTTGAGCATTTTCTTTTAATAATCTTTATCAAAATGCTATTAAAATATCCATTAATACCTCTGCTTGAAGTCAGCATAGAGGATTCGGCTGGGGAAACCTTTTCTGCAAATTCTGATACCCTCCAGCACACCGTTACACCTGAGCTGGTGGATGACCAGGAAGTTCTCCATCAGACCTGTAAAAAACACATTTCTTAATTACTTCTTTGAATAAATAGTCTTAGTTAGTTAAAGCAGCACAACATTAAAGAAACCATATTAACAAAACAAAACCACTCCTCAAATAATCTCTTGAAATTATGGTCTCTATGTACCTGGAGTCTTTGACTCATTGGGAATCAGGCAGCGCACAAAGTGAGGATGGGTGCTCCTCAAGTTAGTCATCAGCTTCCCCAAGTTTTCCTGTAGATCCAAAATGGTGAGTCTTATGACATGTAATCAATTGTGAGTTTGAACATAAACTGAGCTATATATACATACATATATAAGATAAGTTTGCAACATTACCCTAAACTGTGAAGACACAGTCTGCATAGAACCACCCTTCTTCTTGCCTCCCTTCTTGGTAGCATCTGTTGATATTTTTAATTAGACATGTTTCGTTAGGATGACAAATAAAATGTACATTAACACTTGCTACAGTTACTTAAACATATACAGTATAGCCTAAAAACATGTTTTAGTTTACTGTAGTTATTATCATACCCTCAACGACAAGAGGGAAGCAGAGAGCCAGCAGTTTCACTGGGGATTTCTGGTACAGCTGACAGACGGAGTCATTCAGTGGATCCTTGTTCTTCTCCAGCCAGCCAGCGATATTGTAGTCCACGGTACCAGCGTAGTGCACCAGGGAGAAGTGGGCCTCAATCTTGCCTTTCTTGGGGGGCTTAGGCTTCTCAAATGCTTTGGTTTTTCCAAGATGCTGGTCATACAGCTTGTTCTTGAAGGATGTGTCTGAGGCCTTGGGGAACATGCACTCCTCTTCAAGGATGGAGAAGATGCCCATGGGCTTGAAAAAAGTGGGAAGAAGTATGTCATTAAAGGGGAACTATGCAGCTATTTTAGCTTAATTTACCTTAACTGAACAGCTTCGGAGTCATTGGAATGGTTATATGACTTATTTCGAGTTGAATGGTGGTCATCTCGCTTAACCCTAGCGCCAGTGAGCGGAAAAACCACCCTTGCAACTTTCGGCCGGCGAGACGCCAGCCTCAGCATCAGGAAGTATCGTGTGATATCAGGTCTCTCGATGTAACAAATTGCTTCACGGCACTGCACACATACGCCCATTCAGGAACCAGCTAACAAGGTAGCGATGGAGTTTTTCACACTATCGTCATGGCTGAGCCGGCAAAAAAGAAGCAGAAAGCTTGGAAAGCATTGTCGGAGGAACAGAGAAAGAGGAAACGGCAGACTGACCGAGCGAGGAGTCCGACACGAGTAAACATAGGAGCTGCCAAATATCTATTCCGAAGCTGTAGGGGAGCTCTATAGAGAAACCTGCGAGCAAAAAGCGAGAAAACAGCGAAGAAATGGCCAAAACTGCATAGCCCCTCTTTAAGTGATAAATGTATTCAAATTAAGAAAGATTATATATAATCATCAAATTATTACCTTTTCAATGAGCTCAATGCAGGCAGCCAAGTCCATGCCAAAGTCAATGAACTCCCAGACAATACCCTCCTTCTTGTACTCCTCTTGCTCCAGGACAAACATGGTGTGGTTGAAAAACTGTTGCAGTTTCTCATTGGTGAAGTTGATGCACAGCTGTTCCAAGGTGTTGAACTGTGAGGGGACAATTAACCAGTATAATCTCTCGCAGGGCAATAAGAATGATTCTGTCATGAAAAGTATCAGCTTCTGAATTGTTGGAAAGGAAGCTTACATCAAAGATTTCAAAACCAGCAATGTCGAGGACACCGATGTAGAACTGTCTTGCTTGTTTAGTGTCCAACATCTCGTTAATACGAACGACCATCCACAAGAACATCCTCTCATAGATAGCCTTGGCCAGGGCTGTCACTGAGTTCATCACCTGAATAAAAACAAGGATGTGATTTGACCTTTTTGTAAAAATCATTAGTATTGATTTCTGGTATTTCTACTAATCTCTTTAAAAAAGGCAGGAATTTGTCAGTCCGTCCGGTTTTCCGGTTGAATGAGGTGACTCGAATATGCAAAAGATGTTACACATGTACGCTTAACAAGATGTTTTTGCCGACAATAGATATTAAACAAAAGCCAGGCACCATATGGTGTTCGACAAAGCCTTTCTTCCTCCTGGCAGCTGCCTCCGCAGACAAACTAACCCAAGGTCTGGTTCCGCATCTACCTGTACCATGGATGTATAATAACAATGGCCGATACCCTGTCACTGACATTTGCACAGAGTGGATGGGATTACTTGACATAGTGGAATGATTTTACCAAGGAAAGCAGCGTGAACGCAACGATTAATCACTCTGACTAACAAAAACAGCATCCTTTACTTCTCAGCCTTCCTCTAACTGGCAATGTATTGGCAGTGTTAGAACTAGGCCTAGTCAAAACGTCCTGCATTCCGATGTCTACTTGAAGTGAAGAGTAAAAGACAGGAATTATCAGCAGAATGTACTTACATACTTACAAAATAATGCTGCATGGTGTAATGATGAATAATTTTGTGAGGAAAAATCTTAATCTGCAATGTAACCAGTAACATTTCTCTGTCAGGGAAATGTAGCAGTACATTTTCCTCTGAAGTAGGACACAGTAAATCAGAACTGCAGTTGAGTTGCCCATTTTTAAGTGCTTTGTAAGTTATTTATTGGTACAATGATTTAGGATTGTAACATATCCTATATTTTTCATATCTGAACATCATAATAAATCTATAGCTGTTTGTGGCCCTTTTACCTTAGGCCCACACTCAATGGTAAAGGTTGCTCTTGATATTTACCCCCTGAACCAGTGTATTTCAAAAGTGTTTCTGACCATGAGGAGCCGTGGATTGGGTATGTGACGCAACTATGTCATGGCAGGTGTATTGCTCAGGACCCAAGGAAGCGCAGTGTGAGCATTAAGTTGATTGTATGAGGGATTCTCGAGAAAGCTACAAGCACCAATACCACAGGCCAAGCAATCCGCCTGAACGGGCACCTCACTAGTGAGGTAAATAATACAAAAGATCTAATAATAAAAAATTACATCTAAGACAGTCCTAGACTTATTCTACATTATGTATTTAGCATTCATTGTGTAAATCTCTTAAAGTAGCAATATATTGAACACTGCCTTTGTATTGTAATTTCCAAAAAACCCTTTGCTACATTAATTTAGTACAACTAACATCACTAATCTGTTTTTTTAAATTGTAGGATATTGGTAATTCATATTTACCTGAGGTACCGTCTGTCCCTTGGTGACATACTCATTTCCGACCTTCACTCTGGGAAAGCATATAGCCTTGAGCATGTCAGCGGAGTTCAGACCCAGCAAGTAAGCAACCTTGTCAGCCTCTGAAAATAGTTCAGAGATTTCCATCATGATGTAAACCGACACAAGTGTGATTAAGAACCTCATTACTGTTGTTCCCAAGCTATTCACTTTGAGCTGACATTAAACACTCACCCTCTGTGCCATCAGGCTCAGCCTGCTCCTCACGCTGCTTCTGCTTGAACTTCATGTTACCATGGTGGAGCACAGCACCAGTCAACTTGTAGATGGACATTTTCTCTTCATGAGAGAAGCCCAGGATATCAATAGCGTTCTGAGTTCAAAAGAGGTCGACACAAAACATATTCACTTTAGGAAAATGCAATTGCATTTAATGCAAAAAAATGTTTTTCAATGTTTTGAAGTGAAGATCACTCACATCAGTGGCTTCCAGCTCAGCTTTGTCATCAATGCTGGCCACAGTGATCTGACCCATGCTACACATGGGGAAGTCATAGGGGTTGGTTGTGATGAGCGCTAAATCTGGAGATCAAAGTAAGAGTGAAAATGTCAGAACATTTGTTCCATATGAAAAGAGGTTAAACAATGTGCAACACCAATCTGCTTACCAATCAGCTCAGGTATGTGGCCGGTCATCATCTGGAAGAAGATGTGATAGCCTCTTTCATCAGAAAGCTGGTATGTCACTCTTGACTTCTCCAGCAGATCTAAAAATATTGTTCATGAATCACAGCCTGGCCAATTCTCAATTCCAGTCGTTTGTATGTACTGAGTATTATTACTTACATGTCTCAATATCAGCACTTGCCAGTTTGCCAGTTGCGCCAAAATGGATTCTGATGAATTTACCCTGTTTGGATCAAAGGATTGTTATTGTCCCTCCACATTGGCAATCTGTAACAAGACCTCTCTCATGTGTAGACATTGTTCCAGACTTACAAAACGGGAAGAGTTGTCATTCCTAATAGTTTTGGCGTTACCATAGGCCTCCAGCAAGGGATTGGCTGCAATAATCTGATCCTCCAGTGACCCCTATAATCCAGGTTTAGAATTACTGTCAAGAAATGACTTCATTTTTTCCCCTGAAAAAAATATTCAATAGAGAAAGAACCCTGAATTTTAATCATACAGCAACATACCTTTGAGTCGTCCTTCTTCGGTCCACCAACTGCGATTGTTGCAAAGTACTGGATGACACGCTTGGTGTTAACAGTCTTTCCAGCACCAGATTCTCCACTAGGTATAGACACAGATGTATACGATTTGATCAAGATATTTAACTTTGCTAAACAAAGTCTACAAATGTAAATGTAACAAACTCACGTGATCAAGATAGACTGGTTCTCCCTATCTGTTGAAGCAAAAACAAAATAATTAACTATGATTTACTGCAACAGAAACGTCATATACTGATAAATTGTTCTGGTAATGACTTACCAGTTTGCATGAACTGAAAAGCGTTGTCAGAGACAGAGAAGATGTGGGGTGGAGCCTCCATACGCTTCTTGCCTCTATAGGCACTTACACATTCAGCATCGTACACTGGGAGCCACTTGTAGGGGTTCACAGTTGCACAGAACAACCCAGAGTAGGTCTGAAAGTGATCAGAGATTCAACAACTATGTTTTCTACAAGTATAGCAATTTGCAATAGTTCTCTTTTTTAATTAGGCAGATTGTCTTACATAGATCATCCATGCTGCATAACGCTCTTTGAGGTTATACAGCACAGAGGCTTCATTGAGATGGGTCATCATGGCCATGTCCTCAATCTTGTCATACTTGGGAGGGTTCATTGGATAGACGTCAGCTTCTTTCACTACTCTCTCCTGGAATAGGACATTTGTCACAATGAGAACTGATCATATTGATTCTCCCAGTTGACTCTGACTTTATGATACTAACCTCCCTAGTTTCCAGGGTTTCGACCGTGACTTTGTCACCATCTTTCTTGATGATTTTTCCCTTCAAGTACAGCTCTTTGACGTCGGCCACGTAGCAGGCAGTCTTGGCATCAAATGGTGAACTTTGAGCCTCAATTCTCTCCCTTTCTGGCTTACGAAGGTAAATGGCAGCTTTGCCATAAATGGCCATCTCCGCGTCCGTACTCATTGTGGCGGCTGATTTCTGTTAGATGATTACAAAGTAAGTGCCATCTTAGAGTTTTTAAGTCCATGTAATTAAACTTTTGTGTTCACTGCTCATTTATATCATGGGTAATATGTGTTTTTTTCTAGAGTATTTATTTATAGTATGGGTAATGATGTGTATGAGGTCATGGGCATGAGGGAGGTGTGTAAGTGTGCATATTTTATATTTTATCTTGTATTTCTAAGCTGAGAACCTGATTGCTCCAACCAAGTTTAGTTGTGTAAAAATATGCAATGACATTAAATATCTATCTATCTATCTATCTATCTATCTATCTATCTATCTATCTTAAGCAGCACTTAACATTTTGATGTATAGGAAACTTATCCACGCTGAAACCATGTCTTTGTTTCGTTACAGGTGGGCTTTGACTCACAAAGTGACTCAATCCTTCTCAGACTAGGTTATTACTGTGAATAAATACTAACCTATTGTTTGGTTTTGTCAAAATTTGTGGATGAATTACAGCAGACATTCAATAAATGAGACATTTTGCACATGTATTAAATGCTTATAAAAAAGACAGTTCATATTAAAAAGTTGTCCTTACCTGACCTCTCTGTCAACAGTAATCACCAATCCTTCTCAAAAGGTCCGGTTCTTGTTTTTAGAGTAGGTGTCAAAACAAAATGCACTCAAATGTTTAAAATGATCTCAAGCTTACGAGAACATAGCCGCAGCCACACGCAGGAACTCCCAGCTCTTCTCTATCACACACTGTATCCACAATTAGCTTTTATATTAAATCATTTTTGATGACACCCCAAAAGTTAAATGTGGTAAGCATACCAAATTTGGTATCACAGATAGGCAGATATTTATTGTGATTAAATATCCTGTTTCAGGTTTCTGTGGATATGGCCAGGTCTTGATTTGATTTTTGCTTACTCAGTACTGTAATTAAAGTTTATTGTAGGCGCTGGATCACCCCCTTGATTTAACCATTTAAAAACAGTTTAAAAATAGGACTGTCAAGCAATAAAAAAAATCTAATTCATTACATGCTTCGTGATTTATCTAAGTTAATCTCAATTCAATTCAGTTAATCAATAAAACAATCTAAATCAAATCAAATGGATTTTGGTAGATGAGAACTCGTCTGTGTCTTGATTGTGTTTTGCTGTCATTTATTGTCACGTTTCTTTCCATTCCTTTGATCTCTTATCACACACACACACACACACACACACACACACACACACACTGAGAGAGAAAGGTCCAGTGACAATTTGGCAGTCTACTACATTGTTGCTCTCATTGCTGACGTTTAATTTCCCGCTTGCTGTGTAAATTGAGATAGGTCACATTATGGTCAGTGACCTACATTAGGACACTACATTGCAACTGTGTCTCAGGCAGTAATAGTTCAACTCTGTCTCCAAAAAAGTGACTAGAGACATAGCAGCTGCCTGATAATACTGCCTATTTTAGAATCAGAGTCAGTTTGAATGGCCAAGTAAGTGTGAACACGTACAGGGAATTTGCCTCTGGCTTTTTGTTGCTCTCAATGTACATACACAACAATACACATGGCTAAAAACAACAAAGTTGAACAAGGTAAACAAACATTTGACTAGTATGCACAGATAAGTTTGCATATAAAAAAGTGTGTTTGAATACACATACATATGCATACACATATGTACATACATACTCATGTTAATTATGCATTTTATTTATATTGTTGGTACTCGAGTCAACGATGTATTGAAATTGCTAGGGTTTTATTATTAGGGCCTGAGCGCCGACATTGAATTGCTACTTTTGAATATTTGTTCTTAAAAACCACAGAGGTTTGAATATATTTGAATATCTATTTTTGAAGGATTCTGCCTTCGCCGCCGGCCACCTGAAGGATTCTGCCTTTGTCGCCGGCCGTCAGAAGGGTTCTGCCTTCACTGCTGCCCCCTGTTGCCGAGGCCTCTCTGTTCTCTGTTGCTGGGGTCTCCCTGTTCCCTGTCCCAGGACCTCCCTGTCCCGAGTGGCCCCTCTCTGTTCCTTGTCCCCGAGGCCTCTCCGGCCCTCTGTTTCCCCGAGGCCTCTCCGGCCCTCTGTTTCCCCGAGGCCTCTCCGGCCCTCTGTTTCCCGAGCCCTCTCCGGCCCTCTGTTTCCCCCAGGCCTCCTTGCCAACTAGCCCCCCATGCCCTAGTTCCTGAGTGCCCTCTTTCCCCAGTTCCCCAGTGACTCTCTCTGCTTGTCCCGGACTCTCTCGCCCTCCTTGGGTTGTTTTTGGTTCTTTTGACACTTTTTGTTTTTTGATTTTTACATTTTGTTCCTCCGTTCGTCCCTCCTCCGGTCCCCCGGGTCTGTTTTTGTGCAGTATGTTTTGGACGTCTGGGATCTGTCCCTTGGGGGTGGGGTACTGTCATGGTTGTGTATGTTCTGTTTACTGTTTTATTTTGAAGTCTGTCTTTTCTGTTTTGGCTGTTTTACTTCCTGTCTTGTGTTTTCCCGCCTTTTTTGATTGTTCTCCCATCCCTAATGTGTTTCACCTGTTCCCCAACCTTGTGTCACCTGCCTTTCGTTCCCTCATTACCTTGTGTATTCAGTCTCTGTTCTGTCTTTGTCTCTTGTCGGATTATTGTTTTCTGTTCAGTGTTCTCATTTGTCTCTGTTAGTGGGTTGCTTGCCACTGTTCTTTGAGTTTTTGCCTGTTCCTGTTTTGGGGATTCTGCTTGTTTCCTGTTTTTGGATTTGCCTACTGTTACAGGACCTCTTCTGTTGGGTATGGACTTTAAGAATTAAAATCCTTGAGCTTCTTCGTGTGTCTGTCGTCTCTGCACTTGGGTCCTACATTCGCTGAAACCTGACAGTTTCTTTGTTACAAGAATATTCCTAAAAAAACCACATAATGAATAGAGTAATCTATTTCTTACAGATAACCAACCTAAACATTTGTGCATTGTAACAACATTTGTTCTATATCCACACCTAAGCGCTATATGCATGGCTCTATTTTGCACCATTTGCAATTTAGTTATTTTTTCTCGAGTTGCATTAGACCATACTACTGAACCATAGTCAAGATTAGACAATATTAAAGCTTTAGCTACTACTTTGGTTGAGCTTTGTGACAAATATGGTGCACATCTTTGTACAACAGAAACACCACTTCCCATCTTAACAACCATGTTATTTATGTTTTGTTCATGATAATTTGCTATCTAAAATGTATTTATTTATTTGTTTATTTGACAGAGACAAATGCATAGAACATTGCTTTATAAAGAATACAAAGTAGATGCCATGCATACAGGTTTATAGCCATGACTAATTTGCAACCCCTGTCCCTGATTAGGCTTTTAAAATTAAAACAGAAATTACAGAGTAATAAATTACTCCTAGCAGTTTGGTGTCATGGACCTGTTCAACAGATACATCATTTATACAAAGCTTCAACTCAGGTTGATTATGAAAAGTATAATGTGAACCGAACATCATGCTTTTCATATTTGAAACATTAAGAGCTAGCTTAATGAAATGAGCTGGTTTGACCAGTAGACCAGAACACAGGACCTTCTTCCTGTATTTACTTTCTTGCTCCCGCCCCCAGACATATCGACAAGAGGGCTGGACGTTCTTGCCTGATTTATAATGATGCATTTTGATACACTTGGATTTTTCCAGCTGTGAAACCAAACCAAAACCAAACCGACCGAGGGCAAATCGCTCCAAGTTTACTAACTCACCAACTGATTCGGACCAAAGCAAACGAACTACAGGTGTGAAAACGCCTTTAGTGCTATAACGAACCATGGTCTAGTTCGTTTATAGTGTGAAAGCATTTTTTTGATGGTTCGGATTTTCAGACCAAATACAAGAAGCTCTGGCATGCTCTCCTTGTGTTACAAGATCGGGGAAGCTCCTTTAAGGAATAGCTTGGTGCTTAGTGTGCAGGCTACATGAGAGAGTGACGGTGAATGCACTCAGAGCAGACAGCTGTCGGCTATCAGAGCAGATAATACATCAGCAGTTTATTTGTTAAGTGGTAGTAAATGTACAGTGTAGGTTTCCGTTTGTCTCTGAATAAATTCTCCAGAAAGAAAGTTCCCAAAGAGAGATACGAGAGGACAGGGAAGCCCGTCTACAAACCAATCAATTATAAGTATCTGGAGACGCAGCTCACGTATGTGATGACAGCAGGACGTAGTTTTGTCACGTAGAGATCTTAAGTGCGCTTGCGTAACTGCAGTGTGAAACCAAAACTTACCGGATCAAATGGAAAAACATGAACCTTGGTCCGGACCTTGGTTCGGACTTTCATGTGTGAAAACGCCCTTAGACTTTGGTTTATAATATGACAGATAACGGGGGTAATTAAGTCTGCAACCAATTTAAGTAGTTTATCGTCAAAGCCGTCCACACCTGGCTGTTTATCTTTACAACATATTTTCTACTTTGTTAATATTTACTCTTGCAAATTTGAAGTTACTTGAAGTTAGGGCTGTCAATCTTCCTCTATAATACTATTTGAATTCCATTCTTTATTTTATTTAATATTTGAATAATATTCAAAAATTAAATGCTGAAATTCATCCTATTATTCATATTTACGACATTACGCAGGCTTATGGATCACCAATGCCACTATCAGCATGTGGTTGTTGTTACACATTCTGTCCACTAGAGGGACGTCTAACATTACATTACAAATATTTGGAAACAGGTGATCGCTTTCTTATTAACAAAACATCGGAATAAAATGAATGACTTTAATTTGTCAACTTTAATGGACATTTTTGATATAAAAAAACAATGGCTGCTGAGACTGCATCAATAATTGCAGAGCTTCTATTGAACACAATTGTTATCGCCTTTTGGCGGGCAGCTGGTAAGCCCTGTGATGAGGAGAGAGGCAGAAAAGAAGTAATTCTTGCCTCTTTTAGCGGATTTTGCATATTCTGCAGATTGCCACTTCTTTATCTGTAATTTTTCCATTTATGGATTGAAATCCAAACACCTTCCACACATCGCTTCTCAAATTGTCAGGAGTGGTGATCTCCGTTTCCGTGGAGAGGTTGCTCTCCGCCATTTTTGATAGCACTGTGATGATGATACCGCGTAGATGCATGTATTAAGGGAACGTGTACAATTGTGATACGATTCAAAAACTTTATTGTTCATTTGACAAAACAAAAGCATTTCATCATCATCTTCACAAATTTTAAAAATACATAAAAAAAGCAATTTTCAAATAGTAAATTCAGCATTCGAAAAGTATTGATTTTTTTAATATTCAAGTTATATTTGAATTTCGGAATTCGTTCCAACAGCCCTACTCTGTCTGTATCATTCCCTCTGTCTGTCTGTCTGTCTGTCTGTCTGTCTGTCTGTCTGTCTGCCTGTCTGTCTGTCTGTATCAGTCCCGTTCTCAGCTGGGACGCTGCATGTCCTGCCAAGCAAAGAGCGGAACTCGTCTTCAGTGTTTTGATTAGCAAATTAATTTATGACAAAAAACTGTAAGAATTGCATTGATTGCACAGACAGGGAACGTCCTCATTACACGGGCTACTTCAGAAAACGCCAGAAACTACTTGATGATTGCGCAGTAAGCATTAACAAGTCCTCTGAAAACGCAGCAGCATTTTCCATATAGGCTACAGGACGCCACAAAATAACTCGAGGCCACGCAATAATATTTGTTCTTTCTGTGATGGGCTCCGTAAAGACGCTCTGCAAACACACACTAAAACAGGCAATGTTTCCATATAATACCAATAAGGTAAAAAACTAAGAGGAGGTAGATCTTTCAACATTGTTCCTGATATTTCGACCTATTTTCAATATTGCAAAACCGAAACTGGAGTTTTTCCTAGTAAGAAATCTATTGCAGTATTCTAGAATGTTGATCCTGGATCGGAAGCATTTAAATACAATCAGCAATAAATATCCAGTCTAGCTTTTAAATGTTAAGATGACTTTCCACATAGTACCAGACATAAGGGAACAACATTAGAGGAGGAAGATCTTCAGATTGGTTTTAGCATTTCAACAGGTTCTCACACCCATCTTGTAAAATATGGACGCTTGGTTAGGTGCCTTTGTCATTCTTATTGACGCTAAAAGTCTGCTTTAGCGCTTTAAGTAAACGCGCTTGGTCAGGACTATTGCCGTCCCTTTAGCGCTTTAAGTAAACGCGCTTGGTCGGGACTATTGCCGTCCCTTTTGATGCAGTTATGTTAAGGAAAAGGTTGTGGTTGGGCTTAGGGTTCCGTGACATGTGGGAAGAACGGGACAGGTGGGTTTAGGAAAGGGTCGTAGGTGGGCGTACAGTTCTGTGACACGTGGGAAGAACGGGTCGGAAAGAAATAAACAACTATAGCAAGCGTGACAAGCGGGACGCAAACCCTGCTCTCCTGGGTGAAAGTCCTGTGTTTGACCCATCCACCCCCCCCAAACAACTTCCTTACGCGGAAATTCACCCTTACATACTACTTGCTAAATCCTATATAACTGCTGCTCTCCCCGGTGCGTTACACAAACACGCTGAAAGACGCCTTTTTCGTTGCATCAGACGCTGACAGCCACTGTCCAAACGTCCTTATTTTACGAGTTCGGAATGAGAACGGCTTGAGCATTTTGAAAATAAAGTCAAAATGTCTAAATGTTGAGAATTTTCAACATCATCCTCAACATTAAGACTTTATTCAACAAATACATATTTCACCATTATTTTTTTTATATTTAGACCCAATTCTCGAAATGGGATTTAGACTTTATTTTTCGACATTTAATTTGTTTTTCATTATTTCGACTTTATTCTCAAAATAAAAAATAAATAAATAAAAACAACTTCTATCTCTGATTTATTCTTTTCTTATGCCTGGCACTAATACTGAAAGTTCAACTTTATTCTCGACATTATGAATGTTTTCAAAATTCAAAAATATAAATAAAGACCATCCTCGACTGAAATACAACTTGTGTGTGAACCAGCTTTTCTGTTCAGTGTTTGGTGTTCAAGTCACTGCTTACTCAGGACTTGTGTTCAACAACTGCTTTATTTTACAGTTTTTATTCTACAATCACATATTTACAGATTTCTTTGACTCATAAACCATCTTACAGAATTCATGAAACAAGTAAAAAATGGCCAAAGTGACCAGTAATTATCCAAAACACTTTTCAAACAAGATAGAAACATCCATTAACTTTTTATACCTGGTATAACAACGACACATACTGTGTTCTGTAGACACTATGGGATGTAATAGGCCTTACTCTTAAAAGAAGCTTCATGACACAATGAAATATTCAGCAATATGTTTTATGTGGCTGCACATCAAATACAAATAAATGTGTATCTGATTACACAATCAACACATTAATTTGATGCATCATGACACATGTTATGTGGACGATATCTATTTAAACTTATGTTAAACCCACAGACATTTATTATAACTTCTAGAAGAAATCAGTTTCTAAAGACACCAAATATGTCAAGATGAAGTTTGATTCAATTTGCAAAGAATTGTTGCACATTTAACCATATGATAATAAATGGAATAAAGTGTAAATCAGTCACCACGGGAAACAGATTCTGTACAAATTAAGATGTAAAATATATGAATATGTACATTTGTTCCCTTGATTAAAAATGAGTCAATACCTGAAATAAGATCAGTGATTAGTTTACTCTGACAGGAGAGATGATTAGAGGGGCAGAGTTTTTACCACCATCATTCTTACAGGGACTGAAGAATGGGAAGAGTTTCTCAGTGAAGGAGCAGCCAGTAAAGGAGTAGATAAGAGCTGCAGCATCTACGTCATAAAAGGAGACCAGACCCTCCTCATAATCCACAAACACCCCCACCTTCTGAGGAGGAGACTTCAGAGAGAGACGGACACCAGGGCCAGCTAGAGCTTTGTACTCATTTCTATTTCTCAACTCTATAGTCCAGTAACCTTTCTGAGGGCTCAGTGTGATGCTTCCCTTCCTGTTGATCGACTCTCTGGCCGCTCCTAAATTCCATTTAGTCTTTCCTTTAACTTGAACCTCAAAGTAAAATCTGCTTGAAGAGAAACTCTGTTTTCTTAAAACACTAACACACTTAGAAAATCTCTCTGGGTTGTCTGGGAGATTCTTCCTCACATCACAATCATTCACTTGTTTCCCATCATCAGACAGGATGAGATTAGGATGTGCTGTATCAGGATCAAGAGTCACATCCACTGCATACTGCTGGACTCTCTTCAGCTCAGACTCGGCGAGCAGCTTCTTCATCTCTTCACTGAGTGTCTCCTCCAGCTGAGCCACAGCTTTCACCACAGTCCCCTCATATGATGATGGACGGAGGCTGACCTCTGTCCAGTCCTTGGTGGGTGGAGGTTGTTGGATGTTTAGGGACTGGACACTCTGGAGAAGATGGAGGTGGTCTTCAGAGCGTAACACCTACTCCACCTCAGTGCTTCTCTTCATTAGCTCAGAGATTTCCTGTTCCAGCTCTTTGATGAAAGTTTCGGCCTGTTTTTCTGTTGTATTCTGCTTCTCTTTGATCGTGTTGATGAGCTCATTCAGGCCTCTCTCAACAGACTCCATCAGAGAAGTGAAGACCTGAACACCTTCTGCTATCTCTCTGTCTGCATTTGTTTGATCTCCTGAATCTTCAGTCGTCTCTTCTGGATCATCTGCTCAATTTCAGCCCCTGTCTTCCCTAGCTCTAACATCTTTCCTTCAAATTCTTCTTTCAGAGGAACAACATCATGCTTCTTGTGATCTAAAACTGTGCAGAGCATGCAGACACATGTCTGGTCGGTCTTACAGAACAGCTCCAGAGGTTTATCGTGCTTTGTACACATCCTGCCTTCCAGGTTCTCCACAGGGTCGATCAGCTGATGTCTTTTCAGACGTGAAGCTGTCAGATGAGGCTCCAGGTGAGTCTCACAGTAGGAGGCCAGACACACCAGGCAGGACTTCAGGGCCTTCAGTTTGGTTCCAGTGCAGACGTCACAGGGAACTTCTCCTGGTTTGAACACTTGTTGCTCTGAGCTGCTGCTGCTGGCTTTATGTTGAACTGACTGTCTGAACTGAGCAACCATCTCAGACAACAAAGTGTTGACCCTCAAATAAGGTCTTGTGGCAAAACTCTCCTTACACATTGGACACAGGTACTGGTCATTAGTATTCCAGTGTTCAGTGATGCAGCTCTTGCAGAAGTTGTGACCACATGGTATGTCGACAGGATCAGTGAGCACATCCAGACAGATGGAGCACAGAAACTGATCTTCAGATAGCAGATAGTTTGCAGAAGCCATATCTACACATAGTGTGAATAAAAAGAAAAACATATTCAAAATTTGTGAACCTACTGATCTCAGCCTACAGCCTACGGTTACGTTAGTAAGTAAGTAATGTTATCTGTCCAAAACTCTTAATCACCTTGATACCGAGTTCACTCTCACCAAACTGGTCTTGTAACTTCAAGACAGGTCCAAACTGTTCCACTTTACTTGAGGTCAAGGAAAAATATTTATGACACAATTACAATGGTCTCATGACAGCCAGTGGAAAAAACAACCACTTAATTACAGTTTAATGTTAACCAGACAGTGCCTCTCTCGGACTGTCAGCCGTTCTCTCCGCAAACGAGTCTCCCTACAGTGGGAGCGGAGCAACCGAACGGCCAGCTGCTGCTCGTTAGCTTTCTAATTTCACCCACCCAACATGCCTTCATCATACACTGGTTAGCGGAAATCTGGCGATAGCTATGTGCTTTCCTACGATGTGAAGAGCGTGTGAATTCAACATTAAGTTGTTACATTTAACTATTTTATTGGCTGTGGACGTTGTTTACTTCATTCATGTGTTACTGTGTTAATGGACTAAGGATGGGAGTAGGATTCGGTATTCAGTTTCTGATTCAGCAGAATCTTAACCAGTGGATTCAGTATTCGGCCGAACCCCAAAAATCTGGATTTGGTGCATCCCTACTTTTAATGCTAAGTTAGTATTGTTTGACATGTTTGTATTTTGATAACTTGGCATTAGGCTACCCTGTCATAAATATGCCATGGCAGGTCCAATTATCAAACTTAGATAAACAGTTTAGCTTTATGTGTTCACATCACACAAGTTTTTAGCAGTGACTGTCCTTCCTTTGCCGTACCTGAAGTTGCTGCATTTTGGCTGCTGTCTGTAGATTCCTTCATGCACAACTCGTATTCTTTTGACTGAAAGTACTGCCAAACAACACTTTTTTTCTGCTCACAAGTTCCATTTTCACTTTCTCAGAGTCTACTGCATTGAACGGTCCACCTCCATAAACACCTTGCTGTAATCAATAGCGCCATCATTACGTCGACCAGCGTGGCGCCCGTAGTGCAAGCGTAGGGTTCGGTTCAGTGAAAATAAATTCTAAGGTTCCAAACCAAATGACACTTAAAGCTATAGTGCGTAGTTTCCGCCGCACCCATGAGGAATTCTAAGTAATGACAGGAATTCTAAGTAATGACAACAATTCTGCGCGCGAATGTCGCCGGACGACACCATACTGAGAAATACAGAGAGAGTTTTGTGGAGCTGAGCGTCTTGATTGGCTTTTTATCAACTCATATAGCAATGGTTTGAATGTAACGGACATTCACTAAAGCTTTAATAACAAACAGTCATGAACATTATAAAAGACTCCTTCATGTTCATGATAGGTGTCATGTCATAATTATGACGGTGTCATGTCAGTCTTTAACACCCCTTCAAATGGGTCGTTAGCTGGAGAGGCCTGAGGGCACAATGGCAGGAGCATCTGATCTTGACTGTGACAACTCTCCGTTTGCCAGCTGTCATTTTAACAGATTCTTGACTGAAGTTATTTATGTGGCAGTCCTGACAAACCAAAACACCATAAACTGTCCCAGCCTATCACACCTCAGCTCCACCCAACCCACCTCCAGTAACTGACAGAGACAAACTGCAGGTTTCAACTTGTCCCTTCAGAAACCTCTGGATGTGTTTTTATTCAGTCTATAGTTCAGGATTAAAAGACTGCTATGCTGATAATAATAATAATAATAATAATAATAATAATAAAAAAAAAAATGAAGTTTGTGACACACACCTGCCAATTAAAAACAACTCTCTGCCTTCACAAACGGTTCTGAGTAGTTTTGTAGAGTCAGAGAACAAATAACTGATCCAAGTTTCAGAGAATAAAGTATTCAGGCTGATGGAGACGTTCTGACACTCCCTCATATCTCAGCAGTGAAATCAGCGGAGATTAAAATTTAACTTGTTTCCTGGTGCTGATTAAATGTTACTCAACTGAAAATAAAAAGGCTAATTTTGGCCAAAACATCACACATCATAGAATAATTACTGAGTTACTTCAGATCTACAAACAGTTTACAATTGTGCTGAAAGAATGTATCACTACTCTCATCTTAAAGTATATTATGTAGCCCCAAAATATCACAAATGATAGTTGAGTTTCTTCATCAAAGGTGTGTAATGTTACCTGTCAGGCTGCTCCACTGTTAAAGTCCCGTTCAGATGAGGTCAAAGAGACGTGGCACCTTCATCAGCAGACACTGACAGATGCTGCTGCTGTCTGTGTTCATCTGACTCATCCTAACACCTTTATATCTAGAACTGTCATATGACATGTGAGCAGGACCCAGTCACACCTGTAGTGCTGCCAGTCAGCGCTCTGATTGGACAGTTTTCAGGTTAATTGTTATGAGGTCAGAACAGTCTGAACTCATAACAACATGTACAAACCTCAAGTTTTATTCCAAGGAAACTGAAGTAGGAATGTTGTCCGTCCAGCACTGACTCGCCTCTTACTGCAGCTCTGTTGTTAGGTTTTGTTTCCTTGTACGTTTTTTATTACTTTAGTTATTTTATTTTGAGGGGAAACACTGAGCTGTGAAGTGTGTATTTTTTTGGTCTTCGGGAAACAACAAAGTTCGAGCTAGCAAGCTACACACAGTGAGGAATGTTAAGCCCTGAATGTAGGCCTATGTAAGGACATGCAAACAAAAACACATTTCTGACTACCTTACCAATTTACTACAGGTGTGACCTCCAAAGAGTTTAAACTGCAGAAACACTGAAGCCCAAAAACAAGAAGATACAAAAAAGGTTAATGAACTCGTGACAACATGTACAAACCTCGAGTTTCATTCCAAGGAAACTGACGTTGGACTGTTGTCTGTCCAGTGTTGCTCCACCTCTTCACCACCACTCTGTTTTTAAGCTTTTGTTTCCTCATATTTAGATATGATTTTACTAACACACTCTGGTGGGGGGGTGGCTTCTAGGGCTCCAGCAGGGACGTGCTCAGACATTTTGGGTGGCAGGGGCTCAAAGAAAAAAGGCGTAAGGGACTGTTCGGTATTTTATGGAATGGACCACCTGAGGAAAATAGCGGAGGGTCATGTCTTTTTATTCTTTGTTGAGGGGAGGGTCACCCAAAGTTTTTTAGTCTAGGGGGGAGGGTCACCGAACTTTTGTTTTCATGAAAACAGCAACATTTCAAAGTGGCTTGTTTGGTGCATATTTTTCCATGTAGCTCTCAGTCTCGGCCCACCATCGCTAGCAGATGGGTCCCTCCCTGTTTAGTCAGCCACCTTGGGATTTCCCAAACTCGAATCTCAAATCCTGCTCGCACACATAAACACAAAACTCCTTTGCTAGCTCCATCGTGTTGTAACAAAGACATCTGCTGAAAAATAATTGTATTCATTAGCATGATTGCCGTACTGTTTAGTTCAAAATCATCCAAAACACCAAAGTACGAAAACGTAGCAGACCAGACGCAAGCTTTTATTTTGAAAAGTCGAAGCTCAAAAAAAACTAATTTAAAAGAAAAAGTTTTTAATTTACAGTTAAAAACACTTCTAGAACGCTTTTGTATTTTTTGCCATTGACCAATTATGCAAACTAATATCAGATGCCCAAAATCAAACATGATGTCTCCATTAACCATCAGTGACATGTCTTGATAAACCAATAGAGTCAATAAATAATAAATACGGTGTGATTTAAGTTTTGATCTGTCAGGAGTAGTTTAAATATGAATAGCTATTTACAGACTGTGTGGGCTAAAACACACAAAGCCTGAAGGCCCTATCTATCGCAAGTGTCTTAGCTATTTTTAGACCGTCCAGCGCCCACGTCGTTTAAACAGCAAATGCACCTGCACCCATCTGTGCGCCCATGGGCGTGCTGGTCTTACAGGGAGGTGTGTTCACGTGTGTTCAGGTGTGTTCAGGTGCATTCTGGGCGTGCTGGTCTTACAGGGAGGTGTGTCCAGGTGCACTCTGGGCGTGCTGGTCTTACAGGGAGGTGTGTTCAGGTGTATTCTGGGAGTATTGCTATCTTGAGGCAGCGGAAAGCGATCGCGCCATTGACCAACAAAAACCTGGTCTAAAGTCAATAACGCAGCATTTCATTGTTATTTTAACAGCGTATTAGTAAAATGTGCCTAGGCTCGTGCATAGCGCGCGCACCCTATGCTTGTTACACACACAGGGACGCATAGCAGCACACACACATGAAGAAGAATAAAAATACGGCAAATCCTCCATCATAATAGCAATGCGCCAAGGTACAAACGCGCCTGGCTTTTAACGGGAATGGGAGATGACACACTGATTTGTTTTTTGCATGTTACGGCCAAAACACACCTATGATTAATTAAGACACTAAGTACAACCATTTTGAACCATGCTATCCATAGGCGTTGTGGAGGAAGGTCTGGCAAAGCAAGACTAGTTTTAGGCTAACTACTGTATACTTCTGTAATTGAAACTTAAGAATTTTGTAACCAAGTCAAAACTCCAAATGTCAGTTTTAGGATAACTATATTTCTGTACGTTAAGCTAAAGCCTTTTGACAGTATGTTACTGCTGTTATAGTGGAATGTGGATAAATCAGAAAGCACATTTCTGACTACCTTACCAATTCATTTTATTTCCCTTACGCAATTGTTTGCAAGTGTTTTACTCAACAAGTAATCAGTTCACACAGAGAGTTTTTAGCATTCACCAGGTTAATCACCATCAGCAAAGGAGACTGTTACAATGTGCATGTTTCTAGTTTCAAGTATATATTTATAATAATAATAATAATAATAATAATAATAATAATAATAATAACAATAACAAAATACATTTTATTATTAAAGCTGCAAGCAGCGATGGACGGGCCCTCGCTCCTCTGCGCGCATCGGGGTTACCGGCGGTCGGCGCTCCTTGCGACCGTGCATTTGCGCGGCACTCAGACACCGCAAATCGTCACCAATGAAAAGGGAACTCCCTGCTGCGTTCAATGATACCTCACACAAGACTCTACCTTAGATGGGTCAGCATTTATGAAAGGGGGCGTGGCTTGAACATAGGGGGCGGGCCAAACCATCACCAATGAAGAAGGAACTCTCTGCTGAGTTCATTGATACCTCACACAATGGTCAACCTTAAATCATTCAAATGTTATTAAAGGGGGCGTGGCTTAAGCATAGGGGGCGGGCCAAACCATCACCAATGAAGAAGCAACTCTCTGCTGAGTTCAATGACACCTCACACAAAACTCTACCTTAAACGGTTCAAATGTTATGAAAGGGGCGTGGCCTGAGTAAGTGGGCGTGGTTATATCATAGGGACCAGCTCATTATCACATGTAGACCACACATTCTAAGTTTCATGTAAATCAGATGATGTTTGTCATATAAGGTGCATTTCCTGTTGCCAGCGGGGGGCGCTATGACCAAAAGTCAAATATGGCCTGTAGGTGTCCGCAGGCCTGGACCCTTGTCAATCGTGAGAATTTTCGGGCAGATACGACAACGTACACTCAAGTTACAACAACTTCTTTGTTCATCGCTAAACACTCAAAATGGCCGCCACGCCACGCCCACACCGTCAGACGAAAAGTTTTTCTTTTAATAACTTTTCATCTTTAAGGTGTTGGGATGATAGAGACCAAGTTTGAAGTCCATCGGATGAAATCTCTAGGAGGAGTTCGTTAAAGTATAGCACCTTGTCTTTTGGGCCTACTTCCTGTTGCCACTAGGGGGCGCTATGACTTTAAGTAAATATCGGCCTTTATTTGTCCTTAGGGTTGGACTCTTATGAATCCTGAAAAGTTTCGAGCCAATCGGACAATGTACACTTGAGTTACACCCACTTCCTGTTTCGGTGGCGAAACGCACAAAATGGCCGCCCCGCCACAGCCACGCCCTATGACGAAAAGTTTTTCTTTTAACAACTTTTCATCGTTAATGTCTTAAGATGGCACAGACCGAATTTGAAGTTGATCAGATGAAATCTCTAGGAGGAGTTCGTTAAAGTACGACATGTGGAAATGGCCAAAATCGCACTAATTTCGAACTTTCAATTCGAAATGGCGGACTTCCTGTTGGGTTTAGGATATGGCTTCAATGACGTTTTGTGTGCGTCCTGACTTGTTACACATTTATACCAAATTTCGTGAGTCTACGTTAAACGCACTGCAGGGGCTCAATTTTTTTAACTTTGTAGGGGGCGCTAGCGAGCCATTTTTGGGCGCCTATTCCCGAAACCCTTAAAATACGTAAATTTTCACCAGACTTGATGCGACCGCCAAATTTGGTGAGTTTTTGAATATGTTAAGCCCCTCAAAAAGCCAATTCATTTGCCGGGAAAAAGAATAATAATTCCTTCAGTTTCAATAGGGCCTTCGCCGCTGTCGGCGCTCGGGCCCTAAATATAGCACTTTACATGGTACTCAAAGACACTGTACAGTAAAACCAGCACATATAGCACCTTAAAAACAGATAAGCAATAAAACCTCAAATGAAAGCTCTGTCACCTCAGGTACGGTGCTTGGTCCACACAGGGAAAACTTAGATTAGAGTTAATTTTCAGATGAGATCTTAATGGTCCAACTCTGACTTAAATGTCTGATGCCAGGGAAACTTAAATGCTGTTTATGAACCCACAATTTTGTGGTAACGTTTATGCTGGACTCAGTAAATTTCTTTAACTGAACTATTCGTCTCAGATTGATCATTGTGTTCTGGTAAACTTAAGTCCGATTAAAGAGTGGTAGGGAGAGGAGGTTTGTGTCAGAGGAGCAGAGGTTATGGGGGGCATTGTGGTGGTGGAGCATGTCTATGAGGTAGGAAGGAGCCTGGTTATGGAGGGCTTTGTGGGGGAGGAGGAATTTAAACTGGATGCCTTGGGAAACAGGGAGCCAGTGGAAATTCTGATGGACGGGAGTAATGTGATCATGGGAACGGGTGTAGGTGAGAAGACAGGCAGCAGTATTTTGGATGTATTGGAGTTTATTTAAGGCTTTGTAGGTGAACCATATAGGATGCTGTTGCAATAGTCAATTATGGAAGTGATGAAGGTGTGAATCAAAGTTTCGGCAGCAGAAAAGGTGAGTGATGGGTGGAGATGGGCAATGTTTTTGAGGTGAAAGAAGGCAGTTCTGGTTATTTGGTTGATGTGGTTTTCAAAAGTGAGGTTGCTGTCAAAGATGACTCCCAGGTTACGGAGGTGTGGGGATAGAGACAGGGTGGAGTTGTTGACAGTAAGACCGAAGTTATGGGTGTTCTTTGTCAGGGATTTCGGGCCGATGAGCATCAAGTCAGATTTATTGTTGAGATGGAGGAAGTTGATTTGCATCCAGGTTTGAATATCGGTGAGGCAGTTGTCCTGTGTTGTTTGACCCATCCACCACCCCAACCAACCTCCCTACGTGGATTTTCGGGCTTTCATACTACCATAGTCGTTCTTAATGCTACATCATCTTCTCATTAACTTTACATTGCCATTGTTTTCCGTGGTGGCCACACTGAATTTCACACATTCCATGCCACCACCATGTAATGCGGTGTTAAGAGTTTGTGATCATTTCACGGAATTCTGTGAGACCATGGCTGTCAGAAAAGGTTCTGAGGTCAAAGAGACATCGTACCTTCGTCTTTAGACTGACAGATGCTGCTGCTGTCTGTGTTCATCTGACTCATCCTAACACCTTTATATCTAGAAGTGTCATATGACATATGATAACTTCTATGTGAGATAATTTTGAGGGGAATCACTGAGCTGTGAGGTGTAAATTTCTTGTTTCTGACTAACCCCGTTGGTACTGGTGATTAGAAAAGGACTGTTGGTAAGCTAATGTTAGCTTTGTGTGAGCAAGCTAAGGCACTTGAAACCATGATACTGTATAGCTTTTTTAATGTATCCAGATTTATTACAGAAACATAGTTAGCCTAAAACAACAACTCACCCTTCGTCTTCATGCAGCAGGTCTCTATGCACGGTAACACCTGTTGAAGAAGTCCCGCACACTGTCCATTACGCATGCAAATACTTTATTTCACAACGTTTCGGTCACACAGACCTTCCTCAGGTGAATTCAATGCACGGTAAACCAGCAGGTTTGAAGGGCGACCTGTGAGCAGGCCACCCCCAACTCCCCACGAACATGCGCCCCAAACGCACAACCTCATCACAGCTGAATATTTCATCACTGTTATAGCCTACATTTGGGTGGTCATTTACATTTAAAAAGGTTGTAATTCTAGTTCAAGTGAATTGAAGCACACCACAGTCAACTCTAATCAAATACAACTATATTTATAATAATGTAATTTCCCACAAAATAGTAGCTAGCAAAAATGCTGCGTCACTAACTAAATAATAGCCAGATTGGGGAATGTCAAGCCCTGAATGCGGGCCTATGTAATGAAATGCATTCAACAACACATTTCTTTACTACAACTGTGACCTCTGAACAGTTTAAACTGCAGAACCACTGAAGCCAAAAAACAAGAAGGAAAAAACAGGTTAATTAACTCGTGACAACATGTTCAAACCTCGGATTTCATTCCAAGGAAACAAGTGTTGTCTGTCCAGTGTTGCTCTGCCTCTTCACCTCCGCTCTGTTCTTTTAGGTTTTGTTTCCTCATATTTAGATATGATTTTAGTAACACACTCAGGTGTGGAGCGGGGCGGAGGTGGCTTCTAGGGCTCCAGCAGGGACGTACATTTTGGGTGGCAGAGGCTCAAAGAAAAAAGGCCTGATAGTAATAGTAATAGATATTTAAACAAAATGTTAAATAGACCTATATTAACACATTTCTGACTACTTTACCTATTTATTTTATTTCCCTTACGAAATTGTTTAATAGATTTAATAAATACTCAACAAGTAATCAGTTCACACAGAGACTTTTTAGCATTCACCAGGTTAATCACCATCAGTAAAGGAGACTCTGCTACAAAGTGCATGTTTCTAGTTTCAAGTATATATTTAGAATAAGCACCAAGGAGAGGGACTTAGTTTCACTAAGAATTGGTTTATTTTGCAAATGGCAATAAATCATGATCATTCTTTTGGTGCTATTGGAATAAATAACACTTAAAAAAATCTTTTTGAAAAATCTCAACAAAAATCTTCCCACTAAACTGAAAAAGGCTGTTGCTGCAATTTTGTTTGTTTTGGTGGTCAGCGTGGCAGCAGTGCAGTAACTTTGTCTCATCATTCCTTTGTGTTGTGATCCATCTAGTGGTCGTTCTGTGTCACAACAGCAGTTAGTGGTCTACATAGAGGCCTGTTGTTGCTGCTGCAGTATAGCAGGGAGTCATGGAGATGTGCTCAGACATGAGGAAGGCTGTCAGCTCTGACAAAATGTTCAGAGTTTAAATTAATACCCTGCACTTAATTATTGTTGTTTGACACTTTCAGAGAGATGATACATTTGTTGTCAGTATTGCAATTTGGCTTTAAACAATAAGGTCAACTTACAACAAAAAAAAACTAAAGTTATTGTTATTGTAAGTCTTGTTACCTGCAAGAAGAAGCTCTGCACAACAACTATATATGAAAACAGGAAAAATGTCTTAGGTGCTATGGCAGGCCATTTTAACATTTAATCAAACCACACTCCTATCTGTAATTACATTCTAGATATTTATAATAGCATTTCTCCTAGTCAAAATTATATTCCAACTAGTCAGATTGATAATTAAAGATATCCACAATAACATTCTTACTTGTAGCAATTGTTTCTATATATACAACTTTGATTGTACTAGTCAAAACTATGTGGCTGTTTTAACATTTAGTACCTAAACTGGATATTTATTGCAGGATCTGAATTGAATTATTCCTATTTACAAAGAACTTTCTAGATATCTGCAAAAGATTGTATTAGAATATGTCCACATCCTGTTGTGTAGACCAGTTGATATAAAAGAACAGCACTGCTAACAAAGCTCTGCTTACTGTACATTTTCTTCCAGTGCTCAAGTCACTGCTTACTCAGGTCTTGTGATCAACAACTGCTTTATTTTAGTTTTTAATTTTACAATCACATATTTACAGATTTCTTTGACCCAAAAACCATCTTACAGAATTAATGAAACAAATAGAAACTGGCCAAAGTAAACAGTAATTATCCAAAACACTTTTCACATGTTATATGGACGATATCTATTTAAACCTCTGTTAAACCCACAGACATTTATTATAACTTCCAGAAGAAATCAGTTTCTAAAGACACCACATATGTCAAGATGAAGTTTGATTTACTGTGCAAAGAATTGCTGCACATTTAACCATATGATAATAAATGTAATGAAGTGTAAATCAGTCACCACAGGAAACAGATTCTGTAGAAAATAAGATGTAAAATATATGAATATGTACATTTGTTCCCTTGATTAAAAATAAATCAATACATGAAATTAGATCAGTGATTAGTTTACTCTGACAGGAGAGATGATCAGAGGGGCAGAGTTTTTACCATCGTCATTACTACTGGGACTGAAGTATGGGAAGAGTTTCTCAGTGAAGGAGCAGCCAGTAAAGGAGTAGATAAGAGCTGCAGCATCTACATATTAAAAGGAGACCAGACCCTCCTCATAATCCACAAACACCCCCACCTTCTGAGGAGGAGACTTCAGAGAGAGACGGACTGGAGTGCCAGCATTAGCCTCCTACTTATTTCCATTCCTCAACCATATAGTCCAGAAACCTTTCTGAGGGCTCAGTATGATGATTCCCTTCCTGTCAATCGAATCTCTGGCAACTCCTAAATCCCAATCAGTATTTCCTTTAACTTGAACCTCAAAGTAAAATCTGCCTGAAGAGAAACTCTGCTTTCCTAAAACACAAGAATCGTTAGAAAATATCTTTCGGTGGTCTGGGAGATTTTTCCTCACATCACCGTGATTCACTTGTTTCCCATCAGACAGCATGAGCTAGGGATATGCTGTATCAGGATCAAGAGTCACATCAACTGCATACTGCTGGACCCTCTTCAGCTCAGACTCAGCGAGCAGCTTTTTCATCTCTTCACTGTCTCCTCCAGCTGAACCACAGCTTTCACCACAGTCCCCTCATATGATGGACGGACGCTGACCTCTGTCCAGTCCTTGGTGGGTGGAGGTTGTTGGATGTTTAGGGACTGGGCACTCTGGAGAAGATGGAGGTGGTCTTCAGAGTGTAACACCTGCTCCACCTCAGTGCTCCTCTTCATCAGCTCAGAGATTTCCTGTTCCAGCTCTTTGATTAAAGCTTCGGCCTGTTTTTCTGTTGTTTTCTGCTTCTCTTTGATCGTGTCGATGAGCACATTCAGGCCTCTCTCAACAGACACCTTCAGAGTCCTGAACACCTTCTGCTATCTCTCTGCCTGCATCTTCCTCACTGAGGATGACTGAGTGTTTGACCTCCTGAATCTTCAGTTGTCTCTTCTGGATCATCTGCTGAATTTCAGCCCCTGTCTTCCCCTTCTCTGCCTTCTTTCCTTCATATTCTTCTTTCAGAGGAACAACATGATGCAGTTCTGGCAGAAGTTGTGTCCACATGGTATGTCGACAGGATCAGTGAACACATCCAGACAGATGGAGCACAGAAACTGATCTTGAGATTGCAGATAGTTTGCAGCATCCATATCTACACAGTGTGAAAGAAAAGGAAAAACATTATTCAAAATATAGGTTATTTAATGTTGCAATCATTGATGAACGTGTCCTTGCACATTCGGGTCGGGGATACTGATGGAGCGCCAGTCAACGTGGCTCTTGCATTCTCCAGGATCATTAGACACTGTGTGCATGAATTATAAGTTATTTCCTGCGTTGAGCATGTGTCGCTAAAAATGTAAAAAGTTTTGTACCACTTCTTGTGTCCACTATGTGGCACTAGAGAACACATTAATGAAACGTCATGTTGCTGTGTATCATATGTAGACCACATCATGTAAATTGGATGATCTGTGTAACATACAACTAACATTCTGTTGTCAGTAGGTGGCGCTATGACTATGACTTAATAAAGTTGTGTAGATGCCTTCAAATATTTGTGGCAGATTGGACTATTTTAATTCAAGTTAACAGCTTCCTGTGTTATGGCGAAACATTCAAATTGTCCAACACAGCACATCATTCCACAAAAACACAAAAGCTTCCAAATTTGGCACCGTGAAGGTCTTGGGATTCTTTTGACCCAATTTGAGATGGATGTGTTGTTGTGGAAAAATCCCAAAACGTTTGATACCTGGAAACGGCCGACATAAACGTTCGAGGTATCGACTAATGCTACGCGAATTAGCGTCACATTATTCAAAAGGGCTATGCCAACAAAATTAATCCAATAAACCCCTCTAGGAGGAAGTCAATAAATACATGAAAAAAAACTGACAAAATTCAATATGGATGACTTCCAGTTGGGTGGAGCTAATGAGAGCATTTTGGAAACATGTCCAAAATGATGAGACCAATGTGGGTTCATCATTTTGTTAATATAAGAGGAACTTTGTTACAACTAAGGCCTTCCACGCATAAGGGAGCGCTAAACATGCATGAACCCACTCTGAATATTCTCGCAACGTTCAAAGGTTTTATGTGTGCGCAAAATTAAAACAAAGTAAATGGAGGGGGCAGGCGGGCTCTTTAGAGCTGACGTGCCACTCCCAAGTCCAAATGTGATATCAGATCAAAATAATTACTACTTTAAATATGGGTCCAAAGTTTTGTGAGTTTTCATGCATCCTAAAGTCCTCAAACGTGTTTGTAAAATATCAAAAGGTTTATATTAGTTTGTTATATTAGTAGTTTGTTAAGATGAGAGCCATGATCCCCCCAAATTTCATGAAAATGAACTTTATCCCAACCCTGGCGTTTGTTAGGGGGCGCAATGGAGCTTGCTGGCCACGCCCGAGCCCAATCACTGCAGAACTTTACAAATTTCACCAGTTCCGATGTGTGCTTACTTTCACAAGTTTTCAAGCATCCTAAGCCCCTCAGAAATGTAACAAAATAATAAGTGAACATATCCAGACGGAGCACAGAAACTAATCAGACAGTTCACAGTAGCCATTTCTACACACTGAGAACAAAAAGTATTATTAAATGTTGTTACATAATTGCCAGATGAATAAAAATGTTCAAAGTATGATTACTGCAATTTTGACAAAATTAAACACTTAAGCACACAGTATGATATATCTATCGCTCAGGGTCTCTCAATCAAAACAATAACAAATGACAGACTGATGATGTTGTGAAGTAGTGTGGGATCTTGGGAGACAACCCACACTACGTGACTCAGGCAGAAATAATGTTCAAGGAGTCATGGACAAGTTAATGTTCCAATTTACTTTGATGAAGTGAAAACACACAGAGAGAGGGTCAAAGTTTAAAATAAAAACACAGACCTACAACAAGATCCTAAAACAAGATCCGGTGTCTTTTATGTCCACAGCGTTAGCATGGTTAGCATTGCTAAGCCTCTGTCCTGATTGACAGGTCAGTGTGTAGCCAACGCTCTAAAACTTCCCCTGCCATGGCCAGACAATGTATTACTGGCATATTCTTTGTACACCAATAATAAGATGCCATGACTTCTCTATTTTAGCCTCACTGCCGTTACCTTGCTTAAAGTGACTGATTTATCTGGTTTTGAACATTTTTTGAAACATTTGGGATAATGTAAATACACAGCTCAAGAACATATATGACATAGGTCTAGTCTTTTTAGACATTTTAATGCGAAAATGTTACACCTTGAAGTGAGTTATCCGAGTGTCATTTAAAAAAATGAAGAGTGTAACTTCCTGTTTGAATAAAGCTGCTACATTTAGCTGTAAGTTTAGTTTTAATGCTGTTTGTTAAAACAGTAAATATAATCAGCTGCACTCACCGGTATTTGTTGAGAAAGACCTGACAAACTCAGTTCAATATTTCTTCAGACAGAAACACAGAGACTTGTCTCAACTGCACTTGACAACAATGATGACATGGCAAGGACATTAAACACAGGGCCAAACGAGCAGGGAGGGGGCCAACAGGTGAACCATACTAGGGACAAATCAGACTCAAACAGGAAACAAAGCTAAAACAAGACAAATGAAACCAAACACTACAAAATAATACAGGAAATAAACCAAGCCAAACATACATTCATAACGATGAGTTCAGGAAAAACAGAACAGATTTTTTGTTTGTTTATTTAGGATCCTCATTACCTCCTGCATTGCAGGTGTTATTCTTCCTGAGGTCCTTGTAACTCTATTGAAAATGTGGCAATGCAATAATAAATACACATAACAACATCATAAACAATAAAAAATGAAAATTATAAGACAAAAACTAAACATACACACATGACACAACTCACATAAAATAACAAAATACACACATGAGACAAGGACAGACACATAGACAGCTCCACAAGTACAGTCATCGGGCATTCTTTACATTTAGGTGGAACACATCTTTAGTCTACATCTCTTTCATCCTCTCTGGACACATATAACATATATTGTTAAACCTCAACCAATGTTGTTTCTTTGTTTACTCAACTTCTCTAATCAATAGATATGTTTTAACTAAACTTTTAAATCTCCTTTTACGGCTTTCTTGGGTTATTTGTTCAGGTAACACATTCCATTCTTGCATTGCTCTATACATGACCGTTCGTTTAAAAGTATTTAGGCCCGAGTGCCGACAGTGGCGAAGGCCCTTTTGAAACTGAAGGAATTATTATTATTTATTTCTTCCTGCAAATGAATCGCCTTTTCGAGGGGCTTTACATGCTCAAAAACTCACAAAAATTGGCGGTCGCATCAAACCTGGTGAAAATGTACGTATTTTAACAGTTTCGGGAATAGGCGCACAAAAATGGCTGGCTGGCGCCCCCTAGAAAACGTAAAAAAAATTGAGCCCCTGCAGTACGTTTAACGTAGCCTAACGAAAAGTGGTACAGATATGTAGCATGTCAAGACGTACAAAAAAGGTAATTTGAACCATACCCTAAACCCAACAGGAAGCCGCCATTTTAAATTGTAAGTTCGAAATTAGTGCGATTTTGGCCATTTCCACATAACGTCGTACTTTACGAACTCCTCCTAGTGATTTCATCCGATCAACTTTAAATTTGGTCTGTGCCATCTTAAGACCTTAGAGATGAAAACTTATTAAAAGAAAAACTTTTCGTCATAGGGCATGGCCGTGGCGGGGCGGCCATTTTGTGCGTTTCGCCATCGAAACAGGAAGTTGGTGTAACTTGAGCGTACATTGTCCAATTGGCTCGAAACTTTTCTTGATTCATAAGACTCTAACCCTGAGGACAGTTACCGGCCAAAATTGACTCAAAGTCATAGCGCCCCCTAGTGGCAACAGTAAGTAGGCCCAAAACTATACGTGCTATGCTTTAACGAACTACTCTGAGAGATTTCATCCAATCAACTTCATATTCGGTCTGTGTCATCTAAAGAACTCATCGATGAAAAGTTATTAAAAGCAAAACTTTTCGTTCAACGGTGAGGGCATGGTGTGGTGGCCATTTTGAGCATTTATCAATGAACAAAGAAGTTGTTGTAACTTGAGTGTACATTGTCATATCTGCCCGAAATTTCTCACGATTGAGAAAGGTCCAGGCCTGAGGACATCTACAGGCCAAAATTGACTTGTGGTCATAGCGCCCCCCACTGGCAACAGGAAATCAGCCTTACATGACAAACATTATCCAATTTACACAAAACTTATGTGTGATCTACATGTGATATTGAGTCCCCCCCTATACTTTAACCACGCTCATGTACTCAGGCCACGCCCCTTTTTATAACTACTGACCCATTTGATGTAGACTATTGTGTGAGGTGTCACTGAACTCAGCAAAGACTTCCTTTTAATTGGTGACCGTTTGCCCCGCCCCATATGCTTAAGCCACGCCCCCTTTAACATCAGCTATTGAACTCAGCAGGGAGTTCCCTTTTCATTGGTGACTATTTGCAGTGTTTGAGTGCCGCGCAAATGCACGGTCGCAAGGAGCGACGTCCGCCAGTAACCCCGACGCGCGCAGAGGAGCGAGGGCCCGTCCAACGCTGCTTGCAGCTTTAATTTGAATTGTTACCCTAAATAAGTATGGTTTCACCATAACTTGGTGCATAAAAGTGTATCATAATGCAGAAAATGAAGTACTTGACACCATTTGAGCCATGAAAAACCCTGAGATGTCACTATTATATTATAGCCAATAAAAATGGCAATGTAAGTGTGGACACAGTCTCAGGGTAAGACTCTGCATCTCCACCATCTGATTTGTGTACCTTTGACTAACCTTTCAATCATGCTGGCCTGTGGCCCCCATGACTTTTAAGTATTTTATTTGGTGGGTATGCTCATTAAGCGATGCATTCATCCAATGTTTTTCTCTCCAGAAAATTGATATTGGAAAAGGTCAAATAAGTCACTTGAAGGTAGATTTAAGCATTTGTTACCTGGTTGAGGAAATCTGATTAGTTCCAGTTATTAAGGCCACGTAGTCAACCATTTAAATCAAATGTGTGGACTTTTGTTGATAAAGCTTGGTCAGCTGGCTCATATATTACTACTTAATGCAGTTGTTTTTACTGGAAAGCCACTTTCCCAGTCTAACACTTATCATTTTGGGGGTAACAATGTAAAGGAAAAGAAGCAGGCAGACAGCAATTTAACTGTGACAAGGAAACCATTTATTTTTACAGCACATCTCACATCATATTATATGATTAGAAATAGCTGATCAGGCAGTTTTCTTTATTCAGCTGCCTCTTTACCCTAAAAACACAAATAAAAAGCGTTTAATCAACTTTATTTCAAACAAATCTGACTGATAGTATAAAATTCTGTCAGTATAAATCAAATTTAAAATTTAAATGTACGTCTTTATTGGTATGTTTACCTTGCCAGAGTCACGGCTCTTCGCTCTCAACTTGTTGACCTGGGACTCCGCAATGTCAGCGCGCTCCTCAGCCTCCTCTAGCTCATGCTGGACCTTCCTGCACTTGGACAGATGAGTGTTGGCCTGCTCCTCCTGAAAAAACAGAGATTGACAACACGAAAGGTAATCTTCAATTGCAATAAATCTGCCACAGTATCAAGCTTTCAGTGATGTGTAAATCTATATATTGCCCTTACCGCCTCCTCAGCCTGCCTCTTGTAGGCCTTAACTTTGAGCTGCAACTTGTCAACTAGATCCTGCAGCCTGGCAACGTTTTTCTTGTCCTCCTCAGTCTGTTAAAGTTTATTTAAAGTAAATAAATGTTTTTGTACTAAATATGTTAAGTTGATTTGTATGACAACTATCAAAGTGACTGTACCTGATAGGTGAGCTCCTTCACCCTCCTCTCATATTTGCGGACACCCTTAATGGCATCTCCTCCGCGTCTCTGCTCAGCCTCAACCTCTGCCTCCAGTTCACGCACCTTCAATGAACAATAAGGCAATAAGAATACATCTTTTTTTAATTTAAAGTTCAGCTCTGCAAATTCTTTCTTTCTTTCTTACCCTGGACTCAAGTTTCTGGAGCTGCTTCTTGCCACCCTTCATGGCCAGGTTCTCAGCCTCATCCAGGCGGTGCTGCAGGTCCTTAACAGTGACCTCCAGGTTCTTCTTCATCCTCTCCAGGTGGGAGCTGGTATCCTGCTCCTTCTTCAGCTCCTCAGCCATCATAGCAGCCTAGAAGAGACAGCATAAAATGTTGATTAGAATAATCTTGAAAATACACATTGGAGTGAAAGTAAGAACAATTAAAATGTAAACCCACATCAGTGATGGCCTTCTTGGCCTTCTCCTCTGCATTCCTTGCTTCCTGAACAGTGTCATCCACTTCACTCTGGACCTGGACCAGGTCAGACTCAAGCTTCTTCTTGGAGTTCAGAAGGCTTGTGTTCTAAAAGGCAAAAAAAGATGTAGGCATGTTAGTCATCACATGATTTTCATATGTTCACATTAGATTTTTGAATTATTGAAGAAATGATTGGGGTTGTTTACCTGAGAATGCAGAAGTCCAACACGCTCACTGGCATCCACCAGCTCCTGCTCAGCGATTTTGCGACTTCTCTCCGTCTGTTCCAGAGCAGTTCTAAGTTCCTCGATTTCAGCTACCATCAGACCGTTTCTGCGATCCACCATAGCAGCTTGTTCCTTGAATTCCTCCTGTGCTCTGACAGCATCATCAAGGTGCAGTTGTGCATCCTAGAGAAAAATATCAGGACAATATTCACATGAATGCCAAAATGTACCTGCACTGATCATAGTCTGTGCAACAATTCTGTGTCTAACAATACCTTCAGTTGCGCCTGCACATTCCTTAGCTGCTTCTGGGACTCAGCAGCCTGGCGATTGGCGTGGCTCAGCTGAATCTCCATCTCATTCAGGTCTCCCTCCATCTTCTTCTTGATTCTCAGGGCATCGTTTCTGCTCCTGACCTCAGAATCCAGACTGCTCTGCATGGAGTCAATCACCCTCTGGCTGTTCCTCTTGATCTGCTCCATCTCCTCATCTTTCTCTGCCAGCTTCCTGTCCACCTCACCCTTAATCTGGTTGAGCTCCAGCTGGACACGCAGGATCTTAGACTCTTCGTGTTCCAGAGTTCCCTGATGATATCAAATAATGAAATATTAATCTCTGCCTTCAAACCTTTTTAAAGTATATTTGTCCATGATTTAGATTTTTTTTCAGTAGATGTCCCCAGAAGAAAATGTACCTCAGCCTCTTCAAGAGCCGTCTGGATCTCAGACTTTTCAGCCTCCACCTGCTTCTTGGACTTCTCCAGCTCATGGATGCTCTTGCCAGTCTCACCAATCTGTTCAGTCAGATCTGAGATCTCCTCTGCATAGAGATACATGTGTTTTATATTGTTAAGCCTTACAATGTAAAATATAAACACTTTATTCCAACATATGTTGAATACAATGTAAGAAATACATGAGTTGAATACAATGTAACTGTTACATAATGTAGAACTCACGTTGAAGGTTCTTGTTTTCACGCTTCAAAGTCTCCAGCTGATCCAGAGATTCCTCATAAGAGTTCTTCATCTTGAACAGCTCAGTGCTGAGAGAACGAGTCTCCTTCTGTGCTCCCTCGAGCTCTGCCTGACCCTCCTCGTACTTCTGTTTCCACTCTGCCAACACCTGAATAACATGATTGGTTATGTAGCAATATGAGGAAAAATAAATATGTCTTTCATTGTTTCTGTGTGGCTTGGCAACACAAAGTTAACAATGCTACCTTGTCAAAGTTCCTCTGCTTCTTGTCCAGGTTGGCAGCCAGCCCATTGGCCCTCTCCACATCAATCATGAGGTCCTCCACCTCACTCTGGAGCCTCTGTTTGGTTTTCTCAAGAGAAGCACACTTGGAATTCACTGCCTCAATCTGCTCCTCAGCCTCCTGAAGACGCTGAGCCAGCTTTTTCCTGTTTAAAGAAGGTAAGCTTAGTTTCCCACTAAAAACTATGAAGTGAACTAAAGCCTTAGTAACAATAATCTGCAGCGTGAGTTCTTGTGTTTTGAGTGTTGCATTGTTGTTTGTTTGAAGCCTTAATATTCTTAGAGTAGCGAGTATTTCAAAATAACAGGTTTTGGAAAGGGGGATGGGCAATTCATAATCAGCCTAGTGTTGTTATTAACAGCTAATTTTTAAAGATCTAGATGAACATATGAAGGCAGAGCTGTAAAATGTTTGCTCCAAAGTTGAGTTGTGCTAAAATGATACACTGGCCATTGAACTGGTTGAATGTTACTCACTTGGCTTCCTCAAGCTCCTCAGTGCGCTGGATAGCATCCGTTTCATACTTAGCTCTCCACTGAGCCACCTCACTGTTGGCCTTGGACATCCCACGCTGCAGCTCAGCCTTGGCCTCTTGCTCCTCCTCAAACTGCTCTCTCAGCAGATCACAGTCATGGCGGGCTGATTGTAGTCCATGGGCAAGAGCATTTTTGGCCTGGTGTAAGACATATGATTGAATTTACAAAATTCCTGAATTCCACACTAATAATACCAATACACACTTACTTAAATGTTTCTTACCTTAACCTCCTCTTCAACATGTCTTTTCAGCTCCTCAATCTGTTGTGTGAATGCCTGTTTGCCTCTGGTCAGCTGGGAGACAAGAGCTTCTTTCTCTTCAACTTGACGGCTGAACTCACCTTGTGTGAAAGATGCCACGATACATTAGTTTGTGTCACGTTTCTCAATAACATACAAAACAGATCATTAACTGACAGCTTGTACTGTAGATACCATTTTCTGCCAGGAGACGTGCTCTCTGTGCACTTGTGTCATTGATTTGACGGACATTTTCATCATTCTTGGTCTTCAGTTCGCTGAGTTGGTCCTCTAGAGTACGGCACATCTTTTCAAGATTTCCCTAATGAGTAAATACAGATGAGATCAGTTATCAGATTTTATCTACAATATTAAGTACATTTTTTTTACTATACTAATTTGTGTAATAAAATAGCATGTAATGCATTGTGTACCTTTGCTTTAGCAACATTCTCCATGTTGCTGGAGAGGTCATCAATCTCCATCTTGTATTCACTCTTTTCCTTCTCAAGCTTCTGCTTCACACGCTGGAGGTTGTCGATCTGCTCTCCCAGCTCAGCAACGCTGTCAGCCTGCTTCTTGCGAAGAGCAGCAGCAGTGGCTTCATGCTGCAGAGTGGACTCCTCAAGATCACGACGGAGCTTCTGGAACTCGGCTTCACGCTTCTTGTTCATCTCAATCTGAGTAGCAGTGGCACCACCGGCCTCCTCCAGCCTCTCACTGATCTCCTCAAGTTCCCTGGAGAGGTCAGCTCTCTGCTTCTCAACCTTGGCACGAGCAGCACGCTCAGCCTCAATCTCCTCCTCCAGTTCCTCAATACGAGCCTGTTCAATGTAGATATAAGGTCTTTCAGTAAACTTTCACTTTTAATACACAAAATTGGAAATATCAGAAATGTTTTCTTTAAAACCATATGTCACCTGGAGCTCCTTGATCTTCTTTTGAAGCTGAGCACCAAGTGACTGCTCATCTTCAACTTTGCTAAGGAGCTGACTGATTTCAAAGTCCTTCCTGTGAGAAGTTTAGATGAAGAACATAGAGTTCATGCAGTTGACCACAACATTTTATAAGAATGATTCTTGTGTACAAATTCAAAAACTGTTACTTTTTAATTTTCTCGTCAGACTGCTGCTTCTCATTCTCAAGATCCATGATGGATTCCTGGGCCAGTTTCAGATCACCCTCAAGCTTTCTCTTGGATCTCTCAAGGTCCATACGGAGCTTCTTCTCTTGCTCCAGAGAACCCTCAAGCTGAAAAATACGATTCATTTCTAATCATCAAATTCAAGAATCCTGCTTTGCCAATCCAAGAGACTTTGTAAACTTACATCATCCACTTGCTGCTCAAGCTTGGTCTTGGCCTTGGTCAGAGTGTTGACTTTGTCTTCCTCTGCCTGCAGGTCATCAAGAGTCTGCTGATGAGCCTCCTGAAGGGCTTTCTTTTCCTTGGTCAGCTTAGCAATGCTCTCATCCTGAGAGGCCATCTCCTCAGTCAGGTTCTTCACCTAAATGTGCAAGAAAAATCGTGTCTTTAAACTGTCATCATTATAATCTTACTTGATATGCTGGACAGATTATTACAGTTTTTCCTCTGGATTCTTTTTTAATGGGCAGGTGGGGGACGGGTTAACGTTAGGGTTGAAAATTAGTGGGGGTGCACTAGTATCTACGCTACCAGCCTGTGACAGCAATGAAAAATAGCAAAGGGTCAAATGCCTTTCCATTATATTACATTATGTAGTGTCCTTTCTCTCTAAGAATGAGTTCTGTTTCAGTCTTTGGGTGAGAATAACATTTGTTTACTGCTGTGAGTCCATTCAGCTTGACATATATCAACCACAGCTAATGAACAATTCCAGATAAATAACGCATTTAGCAGTGCACGTATCGCATCACATTTTTAACATAACCTGGAAAACTTTGAAAAAGTAAGGGAATACGGCCTGTCGTGTCAATACATCTCCTGCAGCAGGGGTGTGGTAGATGGACTGCAGGGTGCACACACTTCTTTTCTCATTGGGGGTCAGAGAAACAGTAAATTTAATAAATTCAGTCACCATAACGGTATTTTCTAAGCCACGGGACCTGCGTGAGCGTGACTTCCATGATAATTAGCCGTCAAGGCTTTTGTCCCTGTTTATCACTCTACATGAGGTGAAAATGCTGTACTTGTGCTGTTGTTTGGTTGTCATGAGTTTGCGATTGATTGACGTCCTTTCACTGTTTCAGTCCCTCACCCTCAACCTCAGCTCTGCAGAGTCAGGAAATTGGGACTTAATGAAAAAGTAAAATTCTGAAGCTAATTAATTAATAATTAATAATTCTGCAGCGGCGGGTCTCCCCTCCAGAATGTATTTAGTGGGAAAACTATTATACACAAACCTTGTTCTCTGTGGCATGTTTCTCTTTTTCCACTTTGGCCAAGGTAAGCTCCAGGTCATCAATATCCTTCTTGAGCTCAGAGCATTCATCCTCCAGCTTTCTCTTCTTTGCTGTGAGCTCAGCATTGATTTCCTCTTCATCCTCCAGTCTCTCAGTTGTCTCTTTGAGTTTGGCCTCCATCTGAATCTTACTCTTGATAAGTCCCTCACATCTCTCTTCAGCATCATTCAGATTGTCTGATTCCTAGTTAATTTTATAAAGATAGATGTTAGCACATCAACTTTGAAAAACATGAAAAGCACAATTTTATGTTGCTGTGTACTTACAGATGATACTTGCAGCAGCAGATCATTCTTCTCCTGCAGAAGGGACACCATCTTCTCCTCCAGATCCTTCTTCTTGGCCAGGGCAGCAGCCAAGTCAGTTTTCATCTTTTCATAGTTCTCCTTCATATTTGCTAGCTCCTTCTCAGTTTCAGCACTCTTCAGCATAGGTTTGATCTTGTAGTACACCTTCATCCATGGCCAGTGTTTGACATTCATGAATGAGCGGATATTGTACTGGATGGAATATATGGCTTCCCTGCAGACAAGAAGTAGCTGTTGTAAACAATATTGTTAGTGATTTGTAATACCATGATTCAGAATGAGCTGTTTTCAACATGCCTCCTCTCCATCATCTTCACAAACTCCTTTCTCATGATATAACCACGGGCCAAAGCCTGAGTCATGGTGACCAGAGTTGACAGTTTTTCATCTCTCATCTCCTCAAGGACACCCAGCAGACCGGCCTTGAAGAACACCTGATCAAACACAAAATAAAAATGAATGTAGGATGAACTCAGATAGTGAATACTTCACACCCAGTAAAACAAAAACAAAAAACATTTTCACCTACCCCACATGGTCCAGGGCTTCTAAGGTGAAGGTGTTTTGATAATGACCACATGCAGGCTGCTCTGCCTCTATCCTAACAATAAACCACTTATTCCTTGGCACCAAACTCTACAATCACGTAAGTAGTTTAGAGATATTTTGCTTTATATAATTAACAGAAAAACCATCAAACACACTGGACTGATCAACCTAACCTCTTTGGTCATTAATCTACAGTAAAATAAGAGAGCAAGGTGTTTACCTTTGTGTGTCCGAATTTGTACTCGTCATGTGGAATATCAATTGACCCAAGCAGCTTCTCTGAAGCCTTCTTGTTGTCAATGAACTGGCCCTCGGGGATGACACTGGCATTCAGCACCTTGTACCTTTTTCATGAGAGTTAATAGTCAGTGTGAGCATTTTCTTTTAATAATCTTGATCAAAATTCTATTAAAATATCCATTAATACCTCTGCTTGAAGTCAGCATAGAGGATTCGGCTGGGGAAACCTTTTCTGCAGATTCTGATACCCTCCAGCACACCGTTACACCTGAGCTGGTGGATGACCAGGAAGTTCTCCATCAGACCTGTAAAAATACATTTCTTAAGGGACCGTTCCGTATTTATGGAATGGACCACCGGAGGAAAATAGGGGAGGGTCATGTCTTTTTATTTTATGCTGAGGGGAGGGTCATCCAACATTTTTTAGTCTGGGTGGGGGGGGGTCACCCAACTTTTTTATTCATGAAAAGAGCAAAATTTCAGAGTGGCTTGTTTGGTGCATATTTATCCATGTAGCTCTCAGTCTCGGCCCCCTAGCAGATGGTCTGACCGCATACGCGGAGTTTGCTGGGGGGGCAGGAGGAGCACTGCCCCCTGGTGGCTCAAACAGGTAATTGCATTGTTTAAAAAATTACTGGAATAATTACATCTGGCATGACGAGATATTTTATAAATATCTTAAATAACACAAAACAACTAAATGGTGATAGGTAATACATGTGATTTCATACTGCTTTAGTAAAAAAAATATTACCTGGCTGACGATGGGAGCAGCAGGACGCAAAAAACAAAAGTTACTGTTGCACTAGTCTGGAAATCTTGCTGTGCCAACCTTGCAATAAAGGTTTCCTAAATGCCATGTATATACATGTGATGTCAGCTTACTAATTGATTGAGGGTTTTGTGTAGATTTGGACTTTTATACGTTTATGCCACTTTGTTTAAACGGCGAAGTGGAGAGGCCTCGTTCACCTGTTTGGAGCTGGCTGGTGAATGTGACGCTCGTATCGGCCTTGCTGGATACACCGTGACATTTACCGTTTTGTGGATCTACTGATCGCTGTGGATTACTTTTTTTTCGTGTCATTGGATTACGGCAAAATAGGGATCTTTATTTCTCAACGTGTCTGAACGTTTTATGGTGAGTTTGGAGAGGCATCTCAACAGACTGGAGGTCCAACACTGATTGTTCACTGTTACATTTTAGTTGAATTTAAGCGTCTGTCTATTGCGCTCCAAAACAGCCGTGCCGCGATTGGATTTCATAAGGGCGAATTGTTAAATTGTTACAATGTAACTTAAAATCTGCTTTAAAAATAACATATATGTTTTGGAATATATGTTCAGCTTCGGCAGCTTTACCTATGTGCTAAAATATACAATGACGAAGCCTAGTGACAAGTCCATAGCAACCAGTGTTGAATTGGTTAGCCTATATCCCAGTGTCCTTTGCTGAATGGTCTCAATGTTTTATTGTTTTATTTCATATGAATACTAGTTTACTAGAGGAGTAACTTAGTATTTGAAGTATTGCAGTAATCCATTTCTTCCACATTTAGTTTCCATGCTTATTGTGTTTCCACAACTATGTTAGTGAGTAAATCTACTGAAATGGCCCCCATACCATAACAGAGGAGTGGGATGTGTAAGATGAGAATGCAGGGGTTAACTCCTGTACGTCATGGCTGTAAAAATCAAACGGTATCTGTACTTCTTTGCTAAGTGCAAATTTGCATGCAAGGGGAGGGTCATTCGTCTTTTTCAAATCATTTTGGAGGGTCATAGGAAAATTATTACTGACGAGGGGAGGGTCAAGTCTTTTTAGGTTAGAGGTCACAGAACTCCTCCGGTGGCCCCTTAATTAAATAACGAACAGTCCCTAATTACTTCTTTGAATAAATAGTCTTAGTTAGTTAAAGCAGCACAAAATTAAGGAAAGCATATTAACAAACAAAACCACTCCTCAAATAATCTCTTGAAATTATGGTCTCTATGTACCTGGAGTCTTTGACTCATTGGGAATCAGGCAGCGCACAAAGTGAGGATGGGTGCTCCTCAAGTTAGTCATCAGCTTCCCCAAGTTCTCCTGTAGATCCAAAATGGTGAGTCTTATGACATGTAATCAATTGTGAGTTTGAACATAAACTCAGCTATATATACATACATATATAAGATACGTTTGCAACATTACCCTAAACTGTGAAGACACAGTCTGCATAGAACCACCCTTCTTCTTGCCTCCCTTCTTGGTAGCATCTGTTGATATTTTTAATTAGACATGTTTCGTTAGGATGACAAATAAAATGTACATTAACACTTGCTACAGTTACTTAAACATATACAGTATAGCCTAAAAACATGTTTTAGTTTACTGTAGTTATTATCATACCCTCAACGACAAGAGGGAAGCAGAGAGCCAGCAGTTTCACTGGGGATTTCTGGTACAGCTGACAGACGGAGTCATTCAGTGGATCCTTGTTCTTCTCCAGCCAGCCAGCGATATTGTAGTCCACGGTACCAGCGTAGTGCACCAGGGAGAAGTGGGCCTCAATCTTGCCTTTCTTGGGGGGCTTAGGCTTCTCAAATGCTTTGGTTTTTCCAAGATGCTGGTCATACAGCTTGTTCTTGAAGGATGTGTCTGTGGCCTTGGGGAACATGCACTCCTCTTCAAGGATGGAGAAGATGCCCATGGGCTTGAAAAAAGTGGGAAGAAGTATGTCATTAAAGGGGAACTATTCAGCTATTTTAGCTTAATTTACCTTAACTGAACAGCTTCGGAGTCATTGGAATGGTTATATGACTTTTCTCGAGTTGAATGGTGGTCATCTCGCTTACCCCTAGCACCTGTGAGCGGAAAAACCACCCTTGCAACTTTCGGCCGGCGAGACACCAGCCTCAGCGTCAGGAAGTATCGCGTGATATCAGGTCTCGCGATGTAACGAATTGCTTCACAGCACTGCACACATACGCCCATTCAGGAACCAGCTAACAAGGTAGCGATGGAGTTTTTCACACTATCGTCATGGCTGAGCCGGCAAAAAAGAAGCAGAAAGCTAGGAAAGCATTGTCGGAGGAACAGAGAAAGAGGAAACGGCAGACTGACCAAGCGAGGAGTCCGCAACGAGTAAACATAGGAGCTGCCAAATATCTATTCCGAAGCTGTAGGGGAGCTCTATAGAGAAACCTGCGAGCAAAAAGCGAGAAAACAGCGAAGAAATGGCCAAAACTGCATAGCGCCTCTTTAAGTGATAAATGTATTCAAATTAAGAAATATTATATATATCATCAAATTATTACCTTTTCAATGAGCTCATGCAGGCAGCCAAGTCCATGCCAAAGTCAATGAACTCCCAGACAATACCCTCCTTCTTGTACTCCTCTTGCTCCAGGACAAACATGGTGTGGTTGAAAAACTGTTGCAGTTTCTCATTGGTGAAGTTGATGCACAGCTGTTCCAAGGTGTTGAACTGTGAGGGGACAATTAACCAGTATAATCTCTCGCAGGGCAATAAGAATGATTCTGTCATGAAAAGTATCAGCTTCTGAATTGTTGGAAAGGAAGCTTACGTCAAAGATTTCAAAACCAGCAATGTCGAGGACACCGATGTAGAACTGTCTTGCTTGTTTAGTGTCCAACATCTCGTTAATACGAACGACCATCCACAAGAACATCCTCTCATAGATAGCCTTGGCCAGGGCTGTCACTGAGTTCATCACCTGAAGAAAAACAAGGATGTGATTTGACCTTTTTGTAAAAATCATTAGTATTGATTTCTGGTATTTCTACTAATCTCTTTAAAAAAGGCAGGAATTTGTGTGAGTGAGTCAGTCCGTCCGGTTTTCCGGTTGAATGAGGTGACTCGAATATGCAAAAGATGTTACACACATGTAACGGATTTGAGTAAGAGAAAACTCAATAAGATAGCGTACATAACACTAACAAGATGTTTTTGCCGACAATAGATATTAAACAAAAGCCAGGCACCATATGGTGTTCGGCAAAGCCTTTCTTCCTCCTGGCAGCTGCCTCCGCAGACAAACTAACCCAAGGTCTGGTTCCGCATCTACCTGTACCATGGATGTATAATAACAATGGCCAGTACCCTGTCACTGACATTTGCACAGAGCGGATGGGATTACTTGACATAGTGGAATGATTTTACCAAGGAAAGCAGCGTGAACGCAACGATTAATCACTCTGACTAACAAAAACAGCATCCTTTACTTCTCAGCCTTCCTCTAACTGGCAATGTGTTGGCAGTGTTAGAACTAGGCCTAGTCAAAACGTCCTGCATTCCGATGTCTACTTAAAGTGAAGAGTAAAAGACAGGAATTATCAGCAGAATGCTGCATAGTGTAATGATGAAAAATTTTGTAAGGAAAAATCTTAATCTGCAATGTAACCAGTAACATTTCTCTGTCAGGGAAATGTAGTAGTACATTTTCCTCTGAAGTAGGACACAGTAAATCAGAACTGCAGTTGAGTTGCCCATTTTTAACTGCTTTGTAAGTTATTTATTGGTACAATGATTTAGGATTGTAACATATACTATATTTTCATATCTGAACATCATAATAAATCTATAGCTGTTTATGGCCCTTTTACCTTGGGCCCACACTCAATGGTAAAGGTTGCTCTTGATATTTACCCCCTGAACCAGTGTATTTCAAAAGTGTTTCTGACCATGAGGAGCCGTGGATTGGGTATGTGACGCAACTATGTCATGGCAGGTGTATTGCTCAGGACCCAAGGAAGCGCAGTGTGAGCATTAAGTTGATTGTATGAGGGATTCTCGAGAAAGCTACAAGCACCAATACCACAGGCCAAGCAATCCGCCTGAATGGGCACCTCACTAGTGAGGTAAATAATACAAAAGATCTAATAATAAAAAATTACATCTAAGACAGTTCTAGACTTATTCTACATTATGTATTTAGCATTCATTGTGTAAAACTCTTAAAGTAGCAATATATTGAACACTGCCTTGTATTGTAATTTCCAATAAACCCTTTGCTACATTAATTTAGTACAACTACATCACTAATCTGTTTTTTTAAATTGTAGGATATTGGTAATTCATATTTACCTGAGGTACCGTCTGTCCCTTGGTGACATACTCATTTCCGACCTTCACTCTGGGAAAGCACATAGCCTTGAGCATGTCAGCGGAGTTCAGACCCAGCAAGTAAGCAACCTTGTCAGCCTCTGAAAATAGTTCAGAGATTTCCATCATGATGTAATTCGACACAAGTGTGATTAAGAACCTCATTACTGTTGTTCCCAAGCTATTCACTTTGAGCTGACATTAAACACTCACCCTCTGTGCCATCAGGCTCAGCCTGCTCCTCACGCTGCTTCTGCTTGAACTTCATGTTACCATGGTGGAGCACAGCACCAGTCAACTTGTAGATGGACATTTTCTCTTCATGAGTGAAGCCCAGGATATCAATAGCGTCTGAGTTCAAAAGAGGTCGACACAAAAACATATTCACTTTAGGAAAATGCATTGCATTTAATGCAAAAAAATTTTAATATTTTAAAGTGAAGATAACTCACATCAGTGGCTTCCAGCTCAGCTTTGTCATCAATGCTGGCCACAGTGATCTGACCCATGCTACACATGGGGAAGTCATAGGGGTTGTTGTGATGAGTGCTAAATCTAGAGATCAAAATAAGAGTGAAATGTCAGAACATTTGTTCCATATGAAAAGAGGTTAAGCAATGTGCAACACCAATCTGCTTACCAATCAGCTCAGGTATGTGGCCGGTCATCATCTGGAAGAAGATGTGATAGCCTCTTTCATCAGAAAGCTGGTATGTCACTCTTGACTTCTCCAGCAGATCTAAAAATATTGTTCATAAATCACAGCCTGGCCAATTCTCAATTCCAGTCGTTTGTATGTACTATGAGTATTATTACTTACATGTCTCAATATCAGCACTTTGCCAGTTGCCAGTTGCGCCGAAATGGATTCTGATGAATTTACCCTGTTGGATCAAAGGATTGTATTGTCCCTCCACAATGGCAATCTGTAACAAGACCCTCTCTCATGTGTAGACATTGTTCCATACTTACAAAACGAGAAGAGTGTCATTCCTAATAGTTTTGGCGTTACCATAGGCCTACCAGCAAGGGATTGGCTGCAATAATCTGATCCTCCAGTGACCCTATAATCCAGGTTTAGAAATACTGTCAAGAAATTACTTCATTTTTTTCCCTGGAAAAATATTCAATAGAGAAAGAACCCTGAATTTGTAATCATACAGTAACAGACCTTGAGTCGCTCCTTCTTCGGTCCACCAACTGCGATTGTTGCAAAGTACTGGATGACACGCTTGGTGTTAACAGTCTTTCCAGCACCAGATTCTCCACTAGGTATAGACACAGATGTATACGATTGGATCAAGATACTTAACTTTGCTAAACAAAGTCTACAAATGTAAATGTAACAAACTCACGTGATCAAGATAGACTGGTTCTCCTATCTGTTAAAGCAAAAACAAAATAATTAACTATGATTTACTGCAACAGAAACTTCATATACTGATACATTGTTCTGGTAATGACTTACCAGTTTGCATGAACTGAAAAGCGTTGTCAGAGACAGAGAAGATGTGGGGTGGAGCCTCATACGCTTCTTGCCTCTATAGGCACTTACACATCAGCATCGTACACTGGGAGCCACTTGTAGGGGTTCACAGTGGCACAGAACAACCCAGAGTAGGTTGAACGTGATCATAGAGATTCAACAGTAACTCATGTTTTCTACAAGTATAGCAATTTGCAATAGTTAATTAGGCAGATTGTCTTACATAGATCATCCATGCTGCATAACGCTCTTTGAGGTATACAGCACAGAGGCTTCATTGAGATGGGTCATCATGGCCATGTCCTCAATCTTGTCATACTTGGGAGGGTTCATTGGATAGACGTCAGCTTCTTTCACTACCCTCTCCTGGATAGGACATTTGTCACAATGAGAACTGATCATATTGATTCTCCCAGTTGACTCTGACTTTATGCTACTAACATCCTTAGTTCCTGGGTTTCGACCGTGACTTGTCACCATCTTTCTTGACGATTTTCCCTTCAAGTACAGCTCTTGACGTCGGCCACGTCGCAGGCACTCTTGGCATCAAATGGTGCACTTTGAGCCTCAATTCTCTCCCTTTCTGGCTTACGAAGGTAAATGGCAGCTTTGCCATAAATGGCCATCTCCGCGTCCGTACTCATTGTGGCGGCTGATTTCTGTTAGATAATTAAAAGTAAGTACCCATCTCAGAGTTTTTAAGTCCATGTAATTAAACGTTTTGTTCACTGCTCATTTATATCATGGGTAATATGTGTTTTTTCTAGAGTATTATTTATAGTCTGGGTAATGATGTGTATGAGGTCATGGGCATGAGGGACGGTGTGTAAGTGTGCATATTTTATAGTTTATCATATATTTCTAAGCTGCAAACCTGATTGCTCCAACCAAGTTTAGTTGTGTAAAATATGCAATGACATTAATATCTATCTATCTATCTATCTATCTATCTATCTACTATCTATCTTAAGCAGCACTTAACATTTTGATGTATAGGAACGTGATCACACTAAAAACCATGTCTTGTTTCGTTACAGGTGGCTTTGACTCACAAAGTGACTCAATCCTTTTCAGACTAGGTTATTACTGCGAATAAATACTACCTATTGTTTGGTTTTGTCAAATTTGTGGATGAATTACAGCAGACATTCATAAATGAGACATTTTGCAGATTGTATTAAATGCTATAAAAAAGACAGTTCATATAAAAGTTGTCCTACCTGACACTCTGTCAACAGTAATCACCAATCCTTCTCAAAGGTCCGGTTCTGTTTTTAGAGTAGGTGTCAAAATAAGATGCACTCAAATGTTGTAAAATGATCTCAAGCTACGAGAACATAGCCGCAGACACAAGCAGAACTCCCAGGTCTTCTCTGTCACACACTGTATCCACATAGTAGCTTATATTAAATCATTTTTGATGACAACCCAAAAGTTAAATGTGGTAAGCATACAAATTTGGTATCACATATAGGCAGATATTTGTTGTGATCAAATCCTGTGTTCAGGTTTCTGTTCAGGTCTGATATGTCTTTAGTCTAAAGTTTATGTAGGCTCTCGATCTAACATTTAAAAAAAGGTTTGAAAAAGGAGACTAGTCAAGCAATAAAAAATGATTTGGTAGATGAGAAAATAGTGTGGTCTTGATTGTGTTTTCTGTAATTAGTGGTGTCGTTTCTTTCCATCCTTTGATCTCTTATCACACACACACACACACACACCACACACAACACACACACACACACACACTGAGAGAGAAAGGTCCAGTGACACTGGCAGTTACTACAGTTGTGCTCTATGCTGACGTTTAATTCCGCTTGCTGTGTAAATTGAGAAGGTCACATTATGGTCAGTGAGCATCATTAGGCCACTACGTTGAACTGTGTCTCAGGCAGTAATAGTTCAACTCTGTCTCCAAATACACTAGAGACATAGCAGCTGCCTGATAATACTGGCTCCTCGCTGTTTTAGAATCAGAGTCAGTTTGAATGGCCAAGTAAGTGTGATCACATACAGGGAATTTGCCTCTGGCTTTTTGTTGCTCTCAACGTACATACACAACAATCACATGGCTAAAAACAACAAAGTTGAACAAGGTAAAGAAACATTTGACTAGTATGCACAGATAAGTTTGCGAACACATACATATGCATACACATATGTACATACATACACGTTAATTATGCATTTTATTATATTGTTGGTACTCTTCTTCACCCTCATTGTTTGTTTACTTTCAGTACTAGCAGCATGATACAACGTCATCAACACGCCCA